>NW_008751844.1:338878-384230 GCF_000715545.1 Opisthorchis viverrini
CTAACTGAACAGTTGCAGACTACTGAACAGGGAAGCAAAACTCTCATATGCATCTTATTTACAAAAACTGAATATCCATCTTCTATTTGAACGCATCTTTCTGAACTTTCCTGGATATTCATTGACTGTTGCTCAAATCCAAGCAAATGCTACAAAGCGACCCTACGAATTCCGCAATAGATCTCCCTTTTCAAGAGACGCAAAGCGAATTTACAAGAAGAAAACATACTACTCGCATGCCTCTCGCATCAGTAGTATCACCGTTACACTATTTCTGATTATTGTACTTGAGTGAAGACGTTGTTCACTTTGCCATCACATCATATTAGGTGTCTGGGCAGCATCTTCCCAGTCATCAAAAAGCACGGTTTGCAAGTGGCCTGAACCATCTGTGGAATGAATCCCGCATGGTGTATTAGGAAGATTATTATGAATTGCCTTGGCTAGGTGATCGGACTTGATTATTTTTTCTTCTCTGTTGTCCCTTCCCTCATTTGTAAATTATAACACAGTTTTTTGGGTTTTCTTGTTCAACCAGCACTTGACTATCCTCAAGACCTCTCTGTCTGACAACCTGCAGCGTTGTTCGTTTGAAAAACCCTTTATCTAAAGTGTCGTCCGCTTCCTTCAAATTTGAACTACTGAATTAGTGATCAGCATATGTTCGTGTGCCCCACTCTGTTATGCTGTTGCGATTTTGCTGTGTGATGTAAACCATAGCTTTGTAGAAATAGCTGATGAGGCCCCGAAAGAAATGGCCCGGAAAATTCACATTTGAACCGAAAACTGATTTACTTTGCAAGGTAAAAACTTAACTCAAAATTCAAAATCTCTTTGTACCCCTACACGTTGTCCTCTTTGAGCGGGAGAAAGTAACTCGAGGTGACAATGTTGGAAAGCACTAATGAAAGGACTCTAACCCAGAGGGTGTTCACAACGAGAGGACCCCAGTCACATAATTTTCCAGGATCAAGAGTATGCAATGGGATGCCATTTGCAGATGAGGGTGTCAGACGGTGGTCGAATCCGTTGGCTCCAGAAACTCCCTCCACATATTATTAATTAACTCATGCAGATGGCGTTCTAAGCATCCTTTCTGGTAACTAGCGCATCCCGGTGGGTATAGGTTCCCATCACCATGTGACTGAAGACTGACTGCAGGTGTTTGTGGGATTTGTAGAACTGGTATCCACATGGTTCCCGTTTTGACATTCTTCCTGCACCGGTGCAATTTCTTCCGGTGATTCGGCACCCAAGAGGAAGAAGCAGTAGACTTAAGCTTCCTCGTATTGGAGCTCATCAGTGGAGCGTATTCTTGGGAATGTTTTCAGCGCCAAAACTTCTGACATACCACACCGGTGCAGGCCTGATTAACTTGAATTCTCATCAAACGAAAGTGCGATATTATTGGCTTAATTTACGCCTCGAACTGTCCTGCATGTGTCGAAAGACTGACCCTCCTTTTAGTTAAGTGGCACCATGAAATCTTTAAGTCCTCAGGACCAATTAACTAGTCGTTCATCTGTGGCACACTTTCGGTGCATTGCTTCCGTGGAACTTGAAGAAAACACAAGGGCTGAGCTACTGCCATGTTGCCCAAGCCAGGCAATCAAAAAGCCAGACTTGTGTACGAACTGCAGTGAACGCCTAGCTATCTCAAGCTTAGCTCAACTACTTTGAATTAGTTACTTATGTTTATCAGGAAAATAGATCAGTCATCAGATTCTGAATCCATCTTCGATCACATCGTTTAAGTCAGGCCAGTGTCTCGTGATGAGTACAAAAACTTTAATGTGCCATAACATCCATTCTAGTTGTCATTACTGTGGTCGATATGTCCTGGCCACTGGCGAATAGCTCAACGTCATATTTAAGAAGAAAAACGGAAACGCTCTGATCGCGTCATTGCTGCTGCTATTTGTGGACCATTATTGCGCTCCTAGTGGCAGGCTGCGTTCCCAAACAAACCACCCACCTTGGTCGATAAACCTGTTTCTCTCCACCATTTTTCCATTTCGTTCCCTACCGACCACGTTGCAAATGCGCCAATTCCGTTTTGTTTGTTCAAACATATCCTGTCACAGTTTGCTTTGGAATACCCAAATAGGCAGTAAACAATGTGTGATTGACTGACGTGGCCTCGGATTATTTCAGTTCATCTGTGCACCAGTAAATGAATGACTGGTAATCCGGAATTTTTGGCGACCGTTTTCACCTTTTCCGTTAGTTTTTTTTTGGGTTAGTGAAGCGAATGGAATATACTCAAAATCACTCAAAACGATTGCATCGTGGTGCTTTCGAAAGTGGGTCCTTTTACTTTGAGGAATTGTCTTGTGAAATGATAAAACAGCATCCGTGGAAGAACAAGCCAGAATGTGTTTAGCATAAAAACTGTTCAACAGACTTCAAGCGTTCGTAACCTTGTCTGACAGGGAAGAGACTGGCCAATCGATCAATTCAACCAGGATAGTTGTTATGGCGTCAGCTGATGAGTCGGGCAAAACAATCATAGCACTTGGGGGTGAACACGCTTGCCTAATTAGATCCAATAACTCAGGTGGGTCCAGCGTGCATCGCATGTCAGATATCCTGAGTTGAAATCCCGACACGGTCAAAGATGTGCACGGCTGATGAGCTCTAATACAAGTAAAACTCGGGTCCAATGCATGTATTTTCTTGGCGGAATAGTATCCATTAGACTGTTGAAAACCCCTTGACAGTCAGCTACCATCGAACCGATGGAAACATAGGCATTTGAAGAATGACATAAACAGGAGGCTTGACTAAGATCCAATTAAATCTCCAGTTGACAGTTTGCAAATAAAGTTATTTCGTGCAGCTGTAACAACCTCTCGACCCCAGGCTCCCATCTGAAGAAAGCTTGAGTGCGGTGGTACTAACAGGTTGCCCAACCCGAGACAGGGGAAGGCGAGATGCAGAGGCCGGGTTCGAACCACGGGCCTTCCGCTCTAGTTTGGCTACTGAGTGACCCAACCGTGATCATTACTGATGTAATACAGACTTCAGTCTCCTTTAACCAATTATTAGACCGATGAGTTGTTTGGATTGGTTTCTTTAATCATCGGAAGAAAGTGGAGAAAAAGGACTTAGCTGAGCGACCTGTATAAAATCGTCCGAATAGTTTCCAAAAGTAAGCGTTCCGTTTAAATGAAATAAAATGTCCTAACTGAAATGAAGAAATGTTCGCAATGGTGAATAATTCATTGATTTTTCTGATCCCGAAGAAACTAAATGGGACACACATCACGAGCAGCTTTTGAATAAGGAGAATTCTAGCTCGTATGTAGATTTGACTCGAATGATTTACGAACAGGTTATAAAGTCTTCAACGAAATCCTCGTCCTGTAAGTAAAGCCAATCTATATTTGTAATGCACTACTCATAAGTTTGTTGAAAACTCCTCGACAGACTTATGAGTAGTGCATTACAAAAATATATGTGTATCGCGATATCTCGAATATCGTAGCGACTGAAACATGAGGCGATCTGGTGCAGCACGTTCATTTGCCTGGAAACATCAAAACCGAGAGATTCAGCTTGGTTTCAGGTGAGTCTCTCGCAAAACCAAATTCGTTTGCAAATGAATGTATTTTGCTAAAGTCAATCTCAGCTGATTGGTTGAGAAACACTTATTGAGAATCATTAGTAGTGCGCGTCCCATGTAACTCCGGCGTGACCTCCAGCCGATCGGCTACGAGTCACTGCTCAGTGGTGTGATTAACTCACAAGTAGACTGGACATTGCTCCACTCATCCTTCAACCACGTGGATCACGTGTGGAAACGTCCCTTGAGTGAAGAATCCTCAGATGAAAATTCCCTGTTCATAACGTGCCATGAAGTGCAGTCCTCATTTTTGACTAAACGTGATACAGGTGTAGAAGGTCAGTTAACCTACCTATCTCGTCTTTTCAGTTTCCGATGTGACTTGCGGTTGCAGTTCTCCAACCGTTCTGGAGAATGCTACCTACCTTGGGTCAGGTAATCAGAATAAAATAACACGACAAATCTGGATCGACTTTATCATTCCACTCCTGTGTATGGTCGGCGCCAAGGATGCAATTTTGACAGGTCAGCCCATTTACTTCCTTTTACAAGGCAATGCTTCCGTGCTTATTTCCATCACGTTTGCTTTTATGCGCGGCACAGTTCCTAGTTTTCTTTTCAATCCAAGCAGCATTACGATGGACCGAAGTTCAGCTATCCGAAGAATCAACAGTTATCTTGCCCAGCTGACTGTAACGTGAAGAGAACGTCCCATCAGTTGCGGTGGATAAGGAGCCGCTGGTCCACAGAACTACCCACAGGGACCCCTTTGATTCCATGTAGGTTAGTCAGTTCACCTGGTGACCTATGCTCACGATTCTGATTGGATAATTACACGAAATGCTGTTCTGCGGTCTCGGTTAACGAGGCTGGAGCTGTACACGAGACAACATTTCCACAATAAGTAAGAACCTTCTAGTCTTTTGAGAGTTGTACCGTACCAGTAAATTTGCCTCTTCTCTGATGCAATATGACGCCCGGGCAAAGAAATCATGGTTTTCACAAGGTTAACGGTGCGTTTGAATTTGTTAGAAAACCAAATTGATTTGCAAACGAGTTTTGTCGAAGTCAGTCTAATTTGAGTTATAGTAGAACATAAAATTGACTGAAGCTCGGGAACTGCGCTTACTTGATGCGCCCAAAGAAGGGTGAAACCATTCGTGGGGTGTCGAAGAGTCTCCAGAGTAGTTTTTCTTAGGAAATATAATCAGTTTTCTTCACAAATATCATTCATATAATGAAAGTGCACCCCGAATAACACAAAGGAGGACTGTACCATTTCACGCCATCATTTAGACTTCGGGAGTAACCGCTGGCATGCATTTCATGGTGGCGGGACATGGTATAATCATAAATTACATTTTTTGAGAACACTGAGGAAATTTGAGTTGCCAGTGTTTTCAGATCCTAACACAGGGGTAGAGATCTTGTGGAAGTTGGTTTGAGCGTACATATACAGCCAAAGTTTATCATATAAGTTTTGAACAGTCATTAACTTGTCCTGACGTAATTATTCTGATGAGTCCATACCAAAGCAGGAAGGCACTAGACTCGAGTTTCACTCTTATTAGTGCATATGCTTGTGACCCACAACACAATCAGAAGCTGTCCAGCAGGTTTCAAGCGTTGTGGCGCTGCCTGACTGGGAGCTCTTGATAGGCAGACCAGTAGATCGACAAAACCAAGGTATGTTACTGGGTCGCCTTTCGAGACATCAGGCTTACCGCTCGCCTCAGTCAAGCGCAAACATGTTCAGACACAAAATTCAGATGCTTCCAGCGTGCGCTGGTGGACTATTGGTAACCCTCCCACCTGGCATGTCCGAAATGCGGAGTTCAAGCCTCGGCATGGCCAAGGATGAGCACTGCTGATGAGCTTTGATAAGAGTGAAGTTCCAGTCGAGTGCTTCCCTTCTTTGGTGTGGATTCACTCGGAATAATTATGCAAGGACAGAAGGACGAGTGTTCAAACGATAGCAATGGGAATGTGAACACTACAGATCATGGAACCACCCACAAAAAAAAAAATTTTTATAAGCTTCTACTGCAGCCACTGAAAAGTGTCCACCACTCTGGCAACCGTAGGCTATCACTCATTTCCACTTAGAGCTTAAAAACACGGTATGATGCAGTCACATTAAAATTTACCAAGTCCAACTTCTTAAAACTCAACAACAGTCTGATTCCCCCTACACAGAATATCATTCACTTGGCCTCCACATTGTGAGTGACCTGAACAGCTCGCTTTCTAACCAATGCGTTTTCTTGAACGCTTTCGTTGCAAGAAAGCAGCCAGCCTCGAAAGCGACCGTGGCAAATGGTCGCCTATTCAACTACTCAAATTCAGCTGAGACCTACACTTGTGGAGCTTTGTGGTGCCTGAGTGACACACCGGATCACTATCAGGTTTGAAGCTTAGGTAAAGGGCATCAAAGGAAACAAATTTTTCAGCACGAATTTAACAGACTCTTGAAAGCAAAAACTAATTAACCTAAATACTCGGTCTTTTTAACTTCAAACCCAGTGTGGTAATCAGTCCTCGTAACGTTGCTTCTGCAACGCCAGGTGACGGCCCAAAGTGACTTGGATTCACCATACTCAGTGTATGCCTTACAAAAGGTACACATTCTGTCCGGGAAGGAACAACTTCAAGGAAGTTGCAGGAGATCATTGATAGAGTAGAGCACCTTTCAGACTTCGGATCATCTCTGAACAACTAAGGGCGGCAGACTCTGGAGGGGTGTTTTCGATTTTTCCAGTCTCGACATTGGTCTGCTATGCTGGGAGCAGTAAAATCTAGAAGTATTTCGAAACTCATGCCTACTATCTAAACACAAGTTGTCACCTTGTAACTTGTCTTTCGATGTGATACGCTTTGTCGCAGACGCTTCATATCTGCTGGTTCTGATCAATACCACAGACAAAAGTGATGCGTGACTTGTTGATCCCCATACGGACATCTCTGACGGCACCAGAATACATGAATATATCTATCTATCCTTCGGTTGCCATAGTATCGTAGCCCATGCACCGGTTGGTGCCCAGCGAGTCACGATTGTTGTTCAACAAGAATTCATCTGGTATGCAAAGGATGCAGAGCAGTGGATATGAAGTGAGAGCATAATAACATCGAAAGCTTCACAAATCCACTCATGTTGAGGGAGGAGGAGCGGACGAACAAAAGTTTGAATAGTTAATGTTTGTGCAGTTTGGTAATGCATACACACACATACACAAAAAAGGGGTGACCGGGCGAGACGAAGGAGTTTTAAATCAAAATCTGTCATGATAAAGCAGGGCATGATAATAGTTTGGACAAAAGCGAAATTCCGATCACATTAGGAGAAGGTTAATTAGGAGTGGAGAGCAGTGATAGCAGTTTCATAATAACACGTGAATGCGTGAAACCTGTACCGACAGCATGTTGGTGGATCAACTTTTCTCTGGCATTTCTTGCAACGTGTGCCACTGGGCAATCGGGCGCCGCGGGTTGCTCAACATATCCGACCAGTGGCGCAGTGCTGCACCGGTGGCATTGCACCCAAGTACCACTCGTCCTATTGGTTCAGAGGTTCCTATACGATCATAATCGACCACGGTGATAATGAGGTGTACTTTCTGAAAAGGAAGCAGAAAATGACTTTATGAGGCGATAGTGAGTTCAAACGGAAGAATGTTTGCTTATTACATTGATAATGAAACGACCGGTCACAATCTGCTTGTAAGTTGGATTTGATTTAGCGATGATCATAAATGAATAATTACTTGACCATTTCTGTTCATCAATCCTGAGAGATCGAGGGAACTACGAAGGTCAAACACAAAGCCCAGGTATGAGTAGGCAGAGAGTTACGCTAGTGTGTTTGTAGCACAAGTCTCGATCTGGTCACCAAGTATCTAAACCTCTCATTTATCCGGACAGCAGTTTGTAATTACCTTTACGTTTCACACTGAGCGAGTGCTTTGAAACCTATTTTTATGCAGCGCTTTCCTACATAAGACCAGAAGTCTGTGTTTCGTTGGATAACAGCGTGAAACCTTGTACTCGTGATAACCTTATTGAAAACCAGCCGCGGGAATCGAATATTTTGCAAGCAGGACTTCCGTACTCATATACCATTCAGAATGAACCCCATTTCGTGCTTTTTCAAAAGCGGTAGCAGACAATTTGATCTTCCACCCGCTGGTCTGATGTAGAAACGATTGTGGAACCTGTTGTAATCCCCTTCAGTAGACTGACAGAATTGGTTCCCACTTGCCTCTCTCGCTTGTCTTTCGGTTTGACACTACAATGAGCAGCACTCTACCGACGTTTGTCTGAAACAAATCCAAAGCGGCTCAGACAGTTTGCAGACCTCCACTACTCGTCGGTCGTCACTGATTTTTTCCTGTTTGAGAGCAATAAACCAAATGGTATTCCAGAACTAAATCTGGTGTACCATGCACCTTACTACGTTTGGGAAGAACAGAAATCGAAGAAACTTTCTTCCGTCATTTCTGAGCTTCAACTTCGTTCAACACTGCTCAGATAGAGCTGCTTACGGAAACAAATAGGTTCATGGAATTGCGACTCCGAAGGCAAGTTCACTGTTCCAACTAAGTTGCCTCCAAGCCACGGTGTCATGAGCCACATTTCACATCACAGAACCAAGAAAGTCTGAACAAATGTTGGAGGCGATCTCTTGGACTTATTGAAACAGTGATAAAGGAGCTGATGTATACGGAATAGTTGGGTGGGTAAAGCCATTAGCATTTTTCAAAGTACTGTGATCCCCAGAGATGGAGACCACACGGATCTACTGAAAATCCAGCCTTCACCAGAGGTGACCTCTCATCACCAGGATGAGTACCGTATTTCGACTTCTTAAATGTGGTCACCCGTGGTTTTCTAGTTTTCCTGTTTTCTATAGTTTCTATGGTTTTCCAGACTAGTTACGAACATTTCCATTAGGAAACGGTCATTCTTTCGGGAACCTGATTGGTCCGTATTGGTCCACGTCAGTTTCAAGCCATCATGCAGATGATTTGGTGTGTACGACACTGATGTTAATCAACAATGAGGAACTAACTTTTTTCGAAGGCACTATGTGTAACTACCCATTTCCGGACTCGCCCTGGGTCCAAGGCAATATAAGCAAGTGCAATGCCAGTGAAAATTCGCCCACTCAGTTGAATGAAAGTTCTGACACAGTCCTTTTGTAAAATGGATAGAAGTTGTAGGTAGATGCGGGGTTCTCAGTTTGAAGGGTTCTCTTTCCGACCTGGCGCAATCTGGCGAGTCCACATCAAAGGGAGAAAAACCGAAGACCAGCAAAACTCATTAGCACTGCATGTTCTTGGTCATGCCGAAGTTTACAACCCACAAATCAGAAGAGCGTGTTACCGATGCACGCTGGACGCAGTTGAATCTGATCAGGCGATAGTGTTCACGTTTGAGCAATGTGATTAGTTTGTCCTACCCCTTGAAGGTCGATCTGTATTGTCGATCGACTGACCCACCTGTCAAGATTTCTCAATCAGGTAGCGCCACAGACGCTTGAAACCTGCTGGACAACTTTGGATTTGCTGTACTCCTCGCATGTTAGATTCCCGTAGTTCATATCCCGGTACTGCCAAGAATATGCACTGCTCTGATAAGAGTGATTGGTGGCTCGACTCTCTCCTCACCGAAATTTCATGTTTTCACACCTTTTGTTGGGCAAGGGCCAGGTAACAAGCTAATTCTTCTTAATGAATTTCCTCTATTCCCTCGCATGATCCCTGGCTTCGCCTAAATGAATGACTTGTTCATTTCCTCTGTTCCCACACAATCGTCCGTTCAGTATGGTAGCAACTGCACCTTGAATGAACCGCGTTTATCTCTGAGTCACTTACACGATTTCCTTATGTATCGGCTGGAATGAATACCAACAGAATATCTGGCAAATGACGAAAGCTGAAGGACAAGTTATTTTACATCTTTCGGCTGGAAGTAACTAATTATTAAAAGCGATAGTTTATTAATTATTTTGCACCCGTTTTTTAGTTTCTAACTCCCCCTCGTATTTGAAAATAACAGCATGGGTCATTTTACTTAGTCAGATATTCTACGCTTGCTACAAACTTAGCCTGCTACCTCGAAAATAACAACACGTTCGAAGTAATCGGAGAACTTAACGCTACTTCGTGGGTTGTCCGTTTCAGAAACCCACATGCTGTTTCTGGATTTTGTATCGTTCAGTTGATGTGGTCATGTCAATGGTACCGTCACGTGACCAGGATTGATCCATTTGAATCACTGATACACTGAACGATGAGTGGTCATTACCAGCCAGGCGTATTGAACATCCACTGTTGCGCCACACATTGGCACCAGTGTAGTGACTCGCTCTGACTGGGAGTCTAGAAGCAGCACTCCTGAATAAGCATACAAAAACAACTACAAAATCGATTGGGTATGAAAAGTAATTGCCAATAGCAGTAGTCCATATTAAGCCAGCTAACTGATTGGCCAGGTAAGGTAAAAGGTGATAAAAGAACGAAGCGGCTGCAGGGCACTAGTAACTCTTTAGAACGGTTGATTTTATATATTACTTTCAACTAACATGCTGGTTTTACTTACAGCTTTGCTCAGGATCTCATTAGCTGATTTTTAGTTCGACAGCTTCAACTTGCTGTCTCTAGTATATTCAGATTCTGCCACACCACCCCATACTCGTGCATGCCGAATTAATTTTCCAGACTATGTTAGTCTCGTATGCATGAATGCCTGCACGTGACCACTCGTCATCCGATAGATCAATAGTCTAGGCGGTTGTGGTGAATCACCAACAGTCATGTGATTTTCTCTCAAAGATACTTGAGTTTATTGGCCACACATCTGTTTACTACCATCAATCACGCGTTTGCGACGGCCGGCCGAAATATTTCCTTGGGTCAAGACTTTTCCATCGACAGGGCGTTTCTTCTGATTGATTACACAACTTGCTGTCTCTAGTATATTCAGATTCTGCCACACCACCCCATACTCGTGCATGCCGAATTAATTTTCCAGACTATGTTAGTCTCGTATGCATGAATGCCTGCACGTGACCACTCGTCATCCGATAGATCAATAGTCTAGGCGGTTGTGGTGAATCACCAACAGTCATGTGATTTTCTCTCAAAGATACTTGAGTTTATTGGCCACACATCTGTTTACTACCATCAATCACGCGTTTGCGACGGCCGGCCGAAATATTTCCTTTGGGTCAAGATTTTCCATCGACAGGGCGTTTCTTCTGATTGATTACAGTACACTTCTAAGCAATCGATTGCACCCAATTATCATAAATGTCTGAACCGCATAATTTTTGTATAAAAATACAAAACGCACTAGGAGAAATCTGTTGAAGGTGTCAGGTTTATTCGGCTACAAACTGGGACAAACTCAACTAACCTGGATGAGGTCAAAGGGCACGTCGAATGCAAAGGATTCATTGTAGTACGGATTCAACGTGTACTTCTTTATCGTGGTTTTCTTCTTCTTCACCCGTTTTGCACCGATCATCAGAGAGATTTTTACATATGGATCTGTGGAGGGAAAAGTGGGTCCCGTTTGAGCGGAAAATAGCAGGAAGTAGAAATTAGACAGTCCCTATCATTTGGTGTTTTTTTAAAGAGTTCCTCCGTGGACACGGGACAAGACTGTTCGTAATATGTCTAACTACTGACAGCTCAGGGGGGTTTCTTGGTTGTTGATCATATGGGCGTCAGTCAGTTCGATGAGCTTGGCAATTAGCTTGTAAACATTTCGTCACCAATCGACGAGACATCACCACTGCGCGCACGCCATCGTCGACACCATAACCACGAACTAATTATGTGGACCCCTGTCAGGTACTCTAATAACTGAAAAGGTGAATTATCAATAAGTCTCCACTAATTCACATGCAAATAAAAACTGAGACTACCGTCCAATTTTACTCACCAGAAAGACCACCAACATCCATCTTTTTCAAGTTCTTTGCCTCCAGGATGTTCACATTCAGGCGACCTGACGTTGGTACATAGCGCAGGGAGAAACAGATGTCGCCTAGACGGTTCTCCTGTGAAACAAACACAAAGGACACCCGTATGATTGCATATACTACTGATAAAATGTGCAAATAGTATTCAGTCGACTAGTTTTAAGCCCTGCCTCTTCATCTGATGGAAGGATGGTTTGGAAATTACTGAACCATGTCACAGAGTTTGTACCTCAATGTTAAATTTTCGAGCGACTTCAGGAAAACGGTTGAGGTCGTTGATTTTTTTAAAGCTGTGTACAAACCAAGCTTTTTCTTTCGCGTCGGATACCTTCTAATTGCTTAGTTTGTTTGCCAATTAACAACTCCTCATTTGAAGGCCTTTTTCATTCGCCATTTTAAACCCGATAGTTTCACGAAGCGGCTAATAGTTCAAAACATCTTCGCCGAAATGTGGATTCTTCGGCCAGTTCTTTCCCGGGGGATTCAAGGAAATAAGCACTTGCTACTCATAATATCTCGCTCTGGCATCACAAACAGTAGAAAAAACGAATTTGTGTCTAATCTGTAGACATCCTCAGTAATTTTCTCCGCAACAGTTGCGGCTATCTGTCCGCTTGAATGCTTTTAGAGTTTCACACGGGTTGGAGAAGTTGTGAGACATACCGGAAGTACAACACAATAGGATTATTGCGCACGTTCTTCGGAACAGTGTAACCGAAACGTCCGTAACATAACAACGTTTTTTGTGTCAGCGTATCGTGGGAAGAATTTAGGATAGGAGGGATTTCAGGACGCCTACTCGTGAATCTGTACCCAAGCGTATGCTGCTCGAATTTGGGCCACATTTTGCATTTTGAAGCCAATAAGAAAAAGAAAAAGCGACCGAAAATCTCTGAGACAAGCACAGTCACTCTCGAAACTTACAAGTCAAAATTCCATGGGCTACAAGGGGTAAAATTAGTTGGACATAGTTTAAAACGAAAGGTTTGGTAAAAACAGTGAACTCTAGTGGACGATGAATCACTGTTGGATGTGAGATTGAAACAACGCTATATTCGGTCGTCTACAATATCGATATTCTGCAACCAACGTTTTATCAAACATTGATGGAAATTTCATCTCGGTGTGAGAGATTCCTTGAAAAGGGGGTGTAGCATGCATAAACAGTAAACAACCATAGGAGGCATAGCGGATTTTGCCTAGTGGCCGAATAGTAGAGCTTGGTTACCATGCACCAAGTGAAATTATCCCAATTAACCTAGCCAGATATCGACCTCAGCGATCTCATCTAGGAGAGACGAACAAACTTGGTCTCTGTGTAATGTACTAATCATAAGGTTGCTGAAAATCCATCGACAGCCCACGACCGGTTTCGCCCTTTTGGGGGCTCATCAGGTAGGCGCAGTCCCCGGATTTCCGTCTACCTTATGTTCTATTTGAAACCAAATTGCACGAAGTTAGCCAATATACACTCATTTGCAAACTAGTTTGGTTTTTTCGCTGGACTCACCTGGAACCGGTCGTGGGCTGTCGACGGATTTCCAGCAACCTTATGAGTAGTACATTACAAAGATATACATGTATCGCGATATCTCGAATATCGTAGCGACTGAAACATGAGGCGGCCTGGTGCAGCACATTCAGTTGCCTGAGAACATCACAAAAGAGAGATTCAGCTGGGTTCCAGGTGAGTCTCTCGCAAAACCAAATTCGTTTGCAAATGAGTGTATATTCGCTAAACATGGTCTCTTTTTTGAAAAGATAATTTCTGGAAGCAGTTCAAATGTCCACTGCTGATGAGGAAAGGTCAGGCAAAAATTGTTGGAGCCTGACACAACACACCATTTGCAAGGTTGCTGAAGACCCTCTGACAGATCACGAACGGTTTCGCTCTTCTGGAAGCTCTTACAGCAGATACAACCCTCCACTTGAAAGTCAAACTGTACACGGGAAGCGAGGAACACTTAACTTCAACTTAAGTAAGCAAAATAAGTAGTTTTGCTGTGTCGAATATCATACTCATAAGGTTGCGGACTACAACCAGAGACAAAAACATTTAGCTGGATTCAGTAGAGTCTCCTGGTGAAACCAGATTAGCGTGCAAATGAGAGTAGTTGGTGAACGAGGTAGCCCTTATACGGGAGATCCAGATGGGTGTTTCTGTAACAGCAAGTTAAGTTGTAAACAGGCGCACTCTGTCAAAAACTGAGCTTGGCTGTTTCAGATGGGGTCAGTTGTCAGATATAGTTCTCGACTTTGAAATCCCTGAAAACGACTTTTTCGAAACCCAAGAGCTCAAAAGGATTTCCGGTGTGCTCCATTCTGGTGAGATGCTGCATCTGATGACGTTGGGTTAATCGATTTGTTCATGTCTCTTATGCGCCGGAGGGACCGGTACCATAAGGGTGACATAGTCTGGTTTGTCCCTGGAGCATTTGTAGTCGTTTGGGATTCGCCTAGAGTGGTAATCCACTAGTTAGACTAGCCCTTGCGCAAGTTTCACGTCTTGGTCCCTGTTGCAGGGCAATGGCCTCCGGGAACATGTATTGTAGTCTTTGTTGAGATTAGGTGAGTTGGCTTCTCTAAAAATTTTACATTGCCAAGTGACCTCGAACATAAGACTTCCGGATCGGTCACTTTGACGATAAACTCACATTGGCCGTGCTTCACTGCTCATCGTAAATAAGCAGCGGTGTAGCAGATATTGGAGATGGCTAATTCAAGTATTCGATCGGTGAATACCAATTTGGCTTTAATGGGAAACTCATCCAGAACCCAGAAGAATCTCTCATCTGATATGTTCTTCTTTCATTTGAGAGACATGTGAGAATCAAACTTTTCGGCAAATATGATGTTGTGAACTCCGTTCACTCCGAATACAAGGCAACAGCAAGAGATCCTATCCATCATAATTCAAGGCCACTATGGATGGGAAAACACCATAGTGGCACACGCATAACCGTCAAAATCAACCCACTGTGCATTCCCAATGTGCCTTCGCCCCCACCCCACCCCAGCTAAGCTAACAATCTAATAACCATCTGGACTATGTGCAGCTCCATTTCATCGATTATTACCAGTTCGTCGCAATGCATACATCTGAGTCCATCAAAGTAGTAGAACCTTCAACACGTGGGATACGAATGACGGACGGTCAGTGTGTATTACCCGAACCGGTGCCCTCAAGCCCCACTCATGTGACGGTAGTGCTGACCGACTGTCGAAAAGTGACGGAGCAGTATATTCGAGGACATCACGAATCGTAAAAGCTTTCGGTTCTGGTGTGAGTAATCATGATCGTTCGATCGGACTGATTGAAAAGTCTCAACTGGTCAACTCTCATTGGTGTGAGTAAGTTCATTAGTTCCGATGACAATAAAAGCTTGTAGACGTCCATTTATGGAGCTGATGCATTAACTCTCCCACAACTTTTGTAACCAAGTCAAAGTAGTATGAATCCACACTTTACCAAATAAGTGGGTTTCCTCAATCAGGTGAAAAATACTTGGACCCGATTGAGTAGTCATCGGTAGTCATCGGTAGATTTATTGCTGGGCAACGTTTCGCTTTCGACACAGAAGTTTCGTCAGACCAAGTGACCAGGTTCCGAGGTTCGTCGAGATTTAAGGAGGAAGGAGAACCAATCAGTTAAGTCAAGCTAGTTCTCTGTTGGGTGTTGCCTGAGGGACTTTTGTGTGTTAGCGTGGTTGAACAAGTGTTGGGTCGAAGGAGCAACCTACACGTGTTTGGGTCCAGCCTAGGGTCTAGTTCTTCTGGTTCGGTCCATTTCATGGTCCCTCTTGAACGTCCTTTGAACTTTCTGTCCGTCTGTGTGGATGAGGTAGTGCTAAGATAATTGTGTAAGAGGGATGCTGTGACCTTTGGTTGAGTTGGGATTTCCACCCCCACCCCCCGGTTTTCGCTAATGATTCAACGTGGATTGACAACCACACAGTCACGTGTCAACTCGGCTTATCTAAGACCGCTTTCCATACACTCTCCAGTTCCACACCCTCAAATCTATTCATGGTGTGATACTTAGTAATTTCTACCGCCTCGGCTATCAGCCGCTGTGATGTGAATCGCAGTCCCCATGTTAAAACTTCCACATTCCCCAGGTCCATTCTATGTCCCGTGTCGAAGGCATATACCGTCATCGCTGAGTCTTTGACCAGAGTTTGATATTCTCCTGCATTCCTTGGTGGTTTGTTATTCCTTCTTTTGTGCATACCAATTCAGGTGTTCAATTCCCTGGCAGTTTGTCTTATGTAAACCTTAGTGAAATCGTTGCAGTTAATTTTATACGCGCAGTCCCCAGTCCTTTCAACCGGCAAGGAATCTTTCAATTGCACCAAAACTGAGTGTCGCGTTTTTCCCTTCTGAAAAGCTACTCAAACTTTGGCTGTTTAAACAGTCTTCGAATAACCTCCGATGTTCCTGCTTTATGTGGAATGGCTGCTGTGCCAATTTATTCCTTACTGGGTCTAGATGCTGGAGCCAATATCTTCATTAGTTGACGCTTAATCAAACTCACTGGGTATCCTATTTCTTTAAGTCTGTTGGCAATCTCGATCTGAGCTGCTGTTCAATCGATCTCTGCTGTGCGCAGCGCTCTGATTGCACGAAACATCGATGAGACAGTAATGGCGTACACGGGCTTTGGGTGTGCTGATGCACGAAACATCGATGGCGTACACGGGCTTTGGGTGTGCTGATGAGTAGCTAAGGACGGTTCCCGTGTCTGTCGGTTTCTGATAGGTAGTAGTTTTTACTTTCCCACCAATCTCATGTGTTAAACAGTCCAGAAAGGGTAATGTAGGTGTCCTATGTAGTTAAAACTCTTATTTCAGAGGGCTTCGTTTGAATGGGAGAATTTTCAATGATTCCAGTAAATCTGCTTCGAGTTTTCCCACGTCTGCATGCTCCCTGACTGTGTTCCAGAATCCGAACAAACAGCGCTGACTTCTGTATACTCGTAATGTTTTCCTTATTGGATAGACTTTGCATCAGCTTCGAAATCCGCAGAGAGGATTTGCTTGCTAAAGGATGCCTGTTTTGCCTTTAATAGTTTCATCAAACGAGCGAAACCGATGAGAATTCAGCTGTGGAATATTCATTTTATACCGTGGCTTGGTTGATTAACCAACCACGTTAGTCAATTTTACCGTGGAACTAATGCCAATCAGTTTTGGATGATTGGGAGTTGGCAGGAACTCGTGACTCGCCTAAACAAATTCAAAAGCGCACCGTTGAACGTCAGCGTGTCAGCCGGCAGCAGAACCTAGAAAATTCGCCGGAACCAAGCCATCTGGTCCAACTGGTACAGAAAACGGGCGGGCGTGGACGGGCCAATTAATCATCAACGAATCGCTTGGTTTGATTAATCGATGGACCGAGGCAGTTGGCTTACAAATTCTGTACGCCCTCAATTTTAAACTTGTTGCATTGTTTAGACTGGTAGTTTTGCTAACCCAACCAAGCGTAATGGCAGCATACTTGGACATCCAGTTGGGCGCAGTAAGTCTGACAAGGTTTGTGTACGCTACACATACTGAAAGGTTTTAAAATACGAATGAGCAAACACCTACCGAATGAGTGTGGCTGACTTAGAATGGATAGAGCGTGTGTCGACGGTGATGACATCATGAGCAGGACCCTCTGTCCCTGTCGAAATACCGACCTTATTTCCGGGGAGGGTATGCAAATGGTGGGACCAGTGGTGAAATGTAGGAACCGAGATACATATGGTAGAATATCACTCCGCTTCTCATGACGAATTCACAAGTTCCCATTCTGTTGAACGATCATTCCTCTACCCGGGACAAAGCCCCAGTTTTCAAAGCATCGCTATCCTCCTACGACAGATTGGTTGCGATAAGAGTCGCTTGCATCTAACTATTTTATGACACTTGGAAAACCGAGACACATAAGTTGGACTGACCCAACAAACGGAGGCAACTATTTTGACTTGAACCCCACCTGTGTGAAGTCTTTAAGGGTGAGTCAATAGTTCACCTCACAGAGCATAACGGTGGCTGACCGTGATTGGGGCTAATTCAAGGCCGGCTGGATCACATCAAATAGATGTTTTTGTTGTGGTTGACCTCTGAAGGTTCCATGTCAAGAGACAGAGCCATAACGGTCTCCGTGACGCACATGCATAGCATGTTAAACTGAGAAAGTAAGACGAAAAAAATCGATAAAGTGAAGTAGTTCAAGCAATTCCACACCCAGTTTAAAACACTTTTCGTTACCACTGTGGTTAGCCGTACGACGTTCGCTTTGCACACACGCGTTATTTGACAGTATTAAATTCGGTGACCAGTACGACCAAGATGGAATACGGAACTTTACACAACAGGAAGGAAAGGATCTCATTTGACTAGGTGGCCCAGGGATTCTAGTTCTTTGCGGCTCGCTGGCTTTAAGTAGCATTCATGAATCTGACTGATATTAGTGTGAGGTAATTTCCAATTGAGATTTCGTCCTGGCGTTAAAGACAATGGGCTCCACAAAGCCTAGTAGCGTCGCACCTCTGTTTCATTCTTATTGCAAGTTCTCTGAATTTCGTGACGTACGCACTGCCGATGATTTTCAATAAGGATGAAACAGCTGCGCAACGCTCCTCTGCTTTTCAGCAAACGTTGGCTTCACTGACGTGACAAAATCTCCATTGAACGGGAGTTATCGAGAATCAAGAAAAAATGTGACGATAAAATAGTCTGTGTTCCAAATTGATTTGCAAATGAGTGTATTTCTCGAAAACAGTCCAATTCGGGTCCAAGTAGGTCATAAGGTGGAGGGGAACCCGGGGACTGGGCCTACCTGATGAGCCCCAAGAAGGGCGAAACCGGTCGTGGGCTGTCAAACGGTTTTCAGCAACCTTGTGAGTAGTTTCCTTTATGAAAATAGTCTGTGTTCCCTCCTAAGAGGAGAGAGGCGCTGAAAAGTGCCAACAAACCAACCCTATTCCGCCTGGATACCTCGAATGACTTTGTGGAGAAATTCTCAACAATCAGACACCGGTTACTTACTGTCATTTCGCGTGGTTGACTTCCCCAACAAGTATAGATGAATATGAGTTCAGTTGTAATACAAAGCGTATTGTTAGAACTCAAAATGTTGACAAACATGATAAGTCGAATAGCTTTCATCAACGTTATGAGTAGTGCTTTGCTTCCAGACAGCAAGACTGTGGTACCATTTGAACTTCTAAACAGATGCCAGGTCAACGGGTTTCCTTCTTTCATGTTACGTTGCCTTCATAGTTTATTGACTGACAAACGTGCCTTTTTTCTCTCAGAGAAATTTCTTTTTCGATTATGTAGCAAACCTTCCAAGTCAGATTAGTTTTCGTGCGGTAAAACCCGTTTATATGAGTGAGGTTTTGAGCTGATTCGAACGAAGCAAGTTTAGATCACGTTGTTTGATAAGGCGCTTTTGAGTATCAGCCAAGTATGCAGGAGAGCTGGATGTTATTGGACTTATGATCGAAAACAAACCATCAGGAGTTTTCTGTAGATAAAATCGCTGCTGAATTTGGCAAACAGCTGTTACCTTGTTATCACCAATAATAGGCTTGATGTGGACTGAGGATGTTATGACACGCGTTATTCACATACTGTTGGAGGGTATTAGTTTGTTCGCTTTCGTGCAAGTGAGCTTTATTCGCGATTTTGCGGGTACTTTATGGGTTATGGGTTAGGTAACGATACTGGTGTTCTATCTGAGGTGCCTTCATTTCACGGTGGTTTTACCGACGTTTTGTACCCATAGTGCACGGAGTTAGTTGAATGCCCCTTGTTTCGAACCAGAATGATTCTTTCCACATGTCAGCTGACCTATTCCCGTAACACCGGTTCGCATAGCTTGTCTTCTGGGGTGCAAGGAGTTCATTGATATGCATATTCTAAAAAAAAACAAAATTCCGTACACACTATGAAAATTCCAGGCTTTTGTCTTCACAGTGTAGTTAACCACGGTCAGCTTACAGGAGCTTTTCACACAATCCAAAACATGAGTATCGCTCACTTTATCTCCTTCCGATTCCGGTGGACTTAAGTCACGCCACTCTTCCAGCACATTGCACAAGTCGATCGATCCGAGTGGGACTTTGATCTGACCAATTTGATCATGTTTGGAAAAACGATCAAAATCGTAAACCATCATGACCAGTGTCTTGCCGGCGACTTCCGCATAGGGAACCTGAATAAAAATTTTGAAAAAAAGGTTTCATCGATTTAAAGTTGACTAAATTAGCATACATCAGATTGTCGAGTGAAACTGGTAATAAGAGTCTTCAAACAAAGTCTTGTCTTGAACAGAGCTGTAAGGTTTTGGCAAGTATGGCGGATTATTTATAATGAAGAATACTTAGCCGTGTTCCCATGTTGAATTGTGTCCGTTGCAGCTGCATGCAAAGTTTCTATGCAGGGGTCAGTCAATGTTTTTTAGCAAGTGAGGTTCGATGTAAATCCACCCACCCTTCTGATGAAAATAGTTTTGTCTAAAAATTGACCATCATCTCGATAGTTACGATCCTTACTACTGGGCGGAAGAAAGACACGCAGACAATAGTGCTTTTTACGTTTACTTGTTTACACTCCCTGAATAAAAAACGTCAGAATCCATCCAGTTCCTTAGGTGTTCCCTTTCAACCCTATGTTTTTATGTCAGTCGTTTCACTGGATGTAAATACCCCGGGGACACAAACACTATCTCTAGCGCAAGTTCTCAGAGTAGGTTTTGTTCATTCGTCAAATGGCTATTGAAAAATTACCAAATGTCCTAGGCGTGAGCTCCAAAGACCTGGAGTTCAACTCTTTGACCTCTTCCCCTTCCCACAGATTGAGCTGGTATCACCAGAACCTTCAGCCGTTCTGTTCAAGACCAAGAGCAACACGAGCGCCAATGAACCATTTGTTTAATCCTTAACTACTGTTTGCAACAATAGATGGCCTGATTTTTTGATTCCGTAGGAAGACCGATCACGTGACAGACACATGTTCTGAGACTCAAGCGAAATAAACACATGCTGAGACTTCACGGTCGAGTAATTCTCTGGCATCGGACGAGATTCCTCTAAAATCCAATTATATGACAGCACGTGCGGCATTTTCTCAACCTTTTTGCTCCCTCCTTTCGCATCCAGTAGCGAAATACCGGAAAACTTCCGAAATTCCCTACTGTGCTCGTCGCAGAAACAGTTTGCAGTTATACACTTGAAGCAGACAGCACGTACAAACTAGAGGGAGTGGTGGAAATCGAAAATGCGCTTTTACCGTTTACAAGACAGAATATGTCACAATAGTTCTAGAGCAAAGATCTAACGTGGGAAAGAACAGTGACAACTAGAATGTAACTTGATGTTATTTGGAAAGATGGTGGACTGAGTTAGTCCAGAACAGTAAGTAATGGTCCGGTAGAAATCAGTTTAGTCTTTCAAAAAGAACATGTTCAAATCAATCCCCAGGGACAAGATTACGCAAAATGGGGAAGGTTCAATCACGTTCGCTTCAAAATCTCCTTAAAATTCTATGGTGTTGTTTTTTAAAGTTTGAATACGAACATGTGTTCATCTAAATTACAAAGAGTTACTGTTAGTAGTATGAGGAGACGTTGGACACTTTAGCGGGGATTTTCTGCTGTAAGTGAAACTAATCTACGATTCAAAGCCAAGGGCAGCTGTTTCAGGTTTCGAAACCTCAACCATCACGGAATCCACATCACGTTGTCAGAGGCGATGACTGGCCCCTCGAGTGGTGACTTCTCAGACGGAGGTTTCATTCATCGGATGAGCTACTTATGGTCTTCTGGGAGCGTGAGGAGATTTGAGGATTTTCAACAGCACTTCTCGGTTTTTCAGCCTGGGTTTGCTCCACTTACAGGGCGAAATCTCCGTTACAAAGAGTTATTATTTCACTCCACCATACCGCTTTAAATTTTATGCATTGCTCTTAAGCCGCATGTGAGATTTCGTTCATTGAAAGGTGTTTTTATCACTTGTCACAGGGGAAGCCTCGAGAAGAAATGGTCGTAGCCTTCCGCGGCAGAACGGCATGAAGTTCTGACCATTGGTCTCATTGCAAGTGACTTCATCTCTCCAAAGAACGGCGACTGGTCAAGATCGTAGTGTGACAGTCAGTTAATGGACCACAAGCGATCAACCGGCCAATTTTAGAAAAAAGCATTCAGGATTGCAATGCACTACTCATAAGGTTGCTGAAAACGCCTCGACAGCCCACGGCCGGTTTTGCCCTTCTTGGGGCTCATCAGGTAGGCGCAGTCCCCGAGTTTCCGTCAACCTTATGTTCTGCTTGGAATCACATTGTACGAAATGAGCGAATATGCACTCATTTGCAAACTAATTTGGTCTTCCGAGAGACTCGCCTGGAAACCAACTCAATCTCTCGGTTGTCGAGGCGTTTTCAGCAACCTTATGAGTAGTGCATTACAAAATATATATGTATCGTGATATCTCGAATATCGTAGCGACTTAAACATGAGGCGGCCTGGTGAAGCACATTTAGTTTCCTGGAAACATCAAAACCAAGAGATTCAGCTGGGTTCCAGGTGAGTCTCTCGAAAAACCAAATTAGTTTGCAAATGAGTACACAATGAGGATTGCTTCTTTCGTTCTGATCTTGAAGGTATCTTGGTGGACAGATAAGTTTCCCTAAGAAGCAGAGAAAGGCAGTTCAGAAGTAACGAAGGTGAATCAAATACATCTCATCCACATCAAGAAACATAGACTCTACGGAAAGGCCAATGCAAATAACCTCATTTAAATTATTCTTTCAAATTCCTCTTTGTCCTCGATACCTATGAGATGAAGAAACAGTGCGACACATCGGAAGAACGAAGTTACTCAATAGGATTTTCGTGAAGCACCGCCACGACTGTTTTCCCAAATGAGGAAGACTATTTCAGCCATACTAAGCTGTCGGGACGGAGTGATATGCCCAACAAGATAAGTTAGCAAATGACTTCTCGAGTCTTTATCGCATTCTCATAAGCACTGATCGAAACACTCATATAACCACACGACATACCAGAATTTAAGGAAAGGCACGTAAGGCGTGAAGTTAGGCGGCCGAAATTGGTCTACTGTCCCGAGAGTAGCGGGCCTTATCAGTCTGTGATCTGTCTCTTCAAGGGAAACAGAGCGGCTGGTGGCATTCAGCCTTTGATTCATCAGAACTGGCTTATTATTCGATGAATCTTCGATGAAAGCAGAGTTGATCCATAAAAGAGAGGTTGAAGATTTCGACAAAGTGACACCACTTCATGTTTATGCTAATGACTGCAGACGTCACCACGTTGATGGCGAGCAGTTTTCCGTTAGTCGGGACGAAAAATTTTCGCCGCCGTGGGAACGCGCTGGCAACGCGTTCGGGAGCCGTCCAGACATGGAAAAGTACATGTGCAGAGAAAGGTGCGTTCCCAAGGTCACCATCGATCCCAGTGTTCTGGAGCTTGCGTCGGCGGAGCCTACCATACACAGCTTAGCAGTATATGAACGCGGAGTGGGTGTGAAGCCGCTCGCAACAGGAACGTCGCCATTGGCTGTACAGAGCGAACAAGTGAACGGTCATATTATGCCATTTAGTCATCCCATGCATTTACACAGGGGCTCTGTATGTTTGTCCTGACAATACAGCCGTGTCCCGGGTTCTCTTATCGCGCGGTCCGGCAGGCTCAGTTCGGGCTTAACCAATAGACGGCCACCCACGACACAACAGGTGGACACAGGTTTAACCCATATGAGATAGCGTATTGGCCAAACAGAGAGTAATGCCTTGAAAAGAGGTACGGATTAACTGGAGACGTAGCACGTAAAATTTGAATAACGCTGGCAGGACAAGATCCCATGGTCTAGAACATACATCTGACAATTCCTAGCTCTGAAACTCATGTAAATTCAGTAAATTCATTTTTAGCGAAAGCTGACTGAACTCGTATGCGGTGTTAAGGGGCCAATAAAAGAAAAGGTTTTTAAAGTCTCGTGTTCTCAGCTTATCTCTCAGTGGGATCTATTGATCCTGGTCCGTTGAAGGAAGCATACACAGTAATAATCCAAAGAAGACCATTGTCAGGGACACCTAACGGGGATTTAGACGCGAATTGGTGTAAACTTCTGTCTCCTCTCTGAGGAGGAAATTACTAGAGGGAACCTACCTAAGTCCGAGCTATCCCGGAGGATCGCTTGAATTTTAACTTATAAAGGAAAGGTAGAGAAGCTTCTGAGTAGGATAAAGGCACTTTTTTTAGAAAAAAAAGAAAGCCACAGAGTTCAGTACTCTTGTTTCACACTGATTAGAGAGTAGATGACACCTTATAGAATTATAGGAGAATTCAAGTCAGCATCTTTGCGAATGGCCGACGAATTCCCCGAAATTGACTACTTTGCACTTTGTGAGATCTGGCTGAATAGTTTATGGCTGTGCATTAAAATGTCACATGATTTCTCAAGGCTGTATGTGACATTATGTGAATTTTGCCCTTTAGTATCCAAACAATGTTATCCAAACAATGTATCCAACAATGTTGAGCGATCGGAAACGAACTGCTCACAGATCGAAATTCTTTAGGTTTTCACTGTGTCAGTCTGTGTTTATCTTCTAGCCCTCTCCCTACATCTAACACGCACCCGACAGTCGTATAGGAGGACACGCACGCGACGCTCTCAGGAATAACGCTATCCAAATCGAAAGGACGTTATCATTCATATCCCAGTTTTTTCCCTTCAATTATAATCCGGATGACATGGTGAGAGAACAGTTTTGTTATAGCCTTTGTCTGTGCACCGACTCAAAACTGAGTCCGCCCACTAAACCTACTGCTGTAGTATGAAATAGGCGCTTTCTCCCTCCTTTCACACGCGTAGCTTCAAAGTACGCCTTTGTTGCGACCGTATCGTGAGAAAAAAACACAACTGAATTACAGGAATGAATACCCTTGTCTGGAACACGAGTTCCGACATCCTTGACAAATACAACGCATAAGAGTGCACAAAACGGTTAGTCAGGCACGCCGACAAATAGAGAAAAACCCGCAGTTTCAACCTCATTTAACTATAGGGTAGTGATGATACGCCGATCCTACTGCATACATTGAACAAAAATGTGGTGATGATAATGGTCAGATCGCTACCACTTTATTCAATGTTTTATTTGAGCAGCCGTTGATTTATCTAATCCGAATAGCGGTTAGTGGTCCCAGTGTCAGACTGTTGTCGGTTAGCGGACACGTGGTCCCGCGGCAAACAGTTCAAGTTAGCCCAAAGGAGGGTTGTTTGACCGAACACACAACGAATACCGGTGTAACGGTGATACTACTGATGGGAGGCATGTGAGTAGTATGTGTTGTTCTTTGAATTTCGCTTTGCGTCTCTTTAAAAGGGGAGATCTGTTGCGGAATTTGTGGAGTCGCTTTGTAGCATTTGCTTGGATTTGAGCAATGAATGATTGGAGTCAATGAATATCCAGGAAAGTTCAAGAAGACGCGTTCAGGAGAAGATGGATGTCCAGTTTTTGTGAATAAGATGCAAATGAGAGGTTTGCTTCCCTGTCCAATAGTCTGCAACCGGTCAGTTGGCATTTTCTAGCGAAGAACTCCATAGCGAAGACCTTCTTCTGTTCACTGGTAGAAAAGACGTGTGCTATTAGGAAATCGACCATATCTTTATTGATTTTTCTTTCGGATGTGAATGCCTTTCAGATGAGGACATTACCTCAAGAAAGATGACCATCAGAAAGTTGTGAAGCTTGTCCTACTGAGTGGCTGGCTTCATTAGACGAAGTGACTACTCATGGAAATCCAGATGGTTTATCCTTAAGCGTCTCATCGCTTAGAAAAGTAACCACTTAAAGTGGACCATAAACCCGGTGTCCTGCTGCAGATTCCGCGCTTCACGAGCAGTAGAAATTCAACTATGTTCCACACCTCCATCCATCTTTCCAAATATTTGTGGGAGCCCTTAATAAAGACCGAGTAGTATTACAAAGGGACCACTTCAACGGGTTGGGTAAACATGGCCTCCTCCGTCGGCTCTTCTTCCCTAGGGCCTGGACACACTGAGAAATTGTTAAAAATGGCCGGTAGTTCTGGTGAGATACGGTTTGTGGCATTTCCTATACATTACTTCATGGTACAGCCATTTCAAAAACAGAGCTTCTAAGGGGATGATAATAGTTTTCACTTGTTTTCAAATTTATTGGTCAACTCAGAGGTTGCCGGGTCTAGCTATGACTGACTGAACTCGCTTTCAAAAATATGTGGGTGGTAATCTTGCAAAGCGCTCATAGGGTTTCATTGAAGATATATTTCGGTTCACTGTTGCGGTGTTTTCTGCCGCTGACTGCAGTGCAATTAGAGCAGTACCAAAGCGAACCAGCGACCCGCGTTGCATAGCTGACACAGGGGCTCTGGTATAGATGCCCGACAAAATCGATGGGAAAACTATCCAATCACATGAGGGGAACGTATCTGGTGCAGCGGACTGGCCAATCACAATCGAATATTTTACGTAGTGACTGGTCTATAGACGAAGCGTTTCGGAGCACACTGTGATCTGGAACACAGGCTCGAGAAACGTTGTGTGGTCCTTTTCCACGCGGTGTCATGAGCCTGTTGCCAACTTGGTACCTCATTGTGCGTATACATGGGATCGGATGGGCTTCATGGACATTACTGTGAACATCCCCTAAAATTCCTAGCCCATTACTCGGTATTGATCAGATCAACCATGAGGACCAGTTACCAGTTCGATAAAATGGCTGGTAATCCGACAATAGCCCGACTGTTCTTACCTTGTTACCAGCTAATTTGGACAGTCTAACTATTGTATGCTGCTTTATTTGAATGAGTTGTTTCCTATCATAACCTACAGGTAAGTTTCACTTTAAACTTCGCCTCTGAGTAAAATTCCAGAAACAAGAAAATGCGAAAACGTCGACAAACCTATGATGTCTGGTACGTTTCAAGGCCACCGTAACACGAAACCACATCAGTGTGAATATCCATAAACTCACAGGTGTCTCACAAGCTTATGGCTACCTTACTGAATGCTTGAGAGTTTCACTGTCCAAATAATTATGGCTCCGGGTGATGTTCAGTGCTAACAGAGGGGTGGATACGCTGTGATGGTAGCTGGGATGTACGAAATATTCCATTGTTGTGCTGCAAATCCGTTTTGGCGCTCTCTTGGCCAGTTCAAGTCAGAAACGATCAGTCTCGCATGCAACTTGATATCCACTGATTCTAGTTGAGATCGAAAGGGATAAGGAACCTAGTGCGGCAGATGATTGATCTCGTCCATATATCATCTACATGCTGCATACCGATTGAACCAAACAAAGACACGATACGATATGCATGCATGCACGCATAGGATACGATATGCGTGAACGGTCTTTGGAACTTGCAACATGCAGCGTTCAAGGTCACTCAGAATCAGAGTCTTTCGTCACTCGGGTTAACCTTTTGAATGGAACTTCAGTCATGAGATACTTTGAAACCTGGTTCTTTTTTCGGAAAAAATAACTCCTGAACGCAACGCGGCTTCTTCTGTGGCAGCGGTTTACAGACTGGTTTCACAATCCGGTTTGGCACAATGGTGAAATCGCAATGGGGTCGGAACATCCCCAGTGCTTTTGAGGAGAATCCTAGAAGTGTGGATTCCTCCGGTGCATTTTAGATAGAGAACAGCACCATTTCATCATTCCAGTCTTAGTACAATTCGACCGAACGCTTCAAGGCGAAAATACTGTGTAAAAAGTTAGACAGAGCCGGATACCCGTGCATCCGATATCACTGACCTTGAAAACAAAAGTTTCATTGAACACAGGATTGAGTATCTTCCGATGAACTTTGGTCTCAAATTTGCGCTTTTTATCTGGCAGTAGGTATAATTTCACGTACGGGTCGGAGGTTCCGCACATATCCATAGCTGGCAAGTCCACTGCTTCGATGACGCCGACGGTTAGCTGGGGGGGTGTAGAATGTGGAATGAGTCAAACAAATAGAAAAAATGTATTTCAAGTAAGCAGATGGCGTGGCAAGCAGCGTTCCAACAACAACGAGATATTCGAGAAAGAACACAGTTTTCTATGCTGAAACATTAGCATGAATTCAGCGAATAGATTCCCAGCCAGGATGCGAGGTGGCAATTTTTTGGAATATTAGTAGCTACAGGATATTTAATAACAGCTGTGATAATCCTTCGAGACCTAGCCGCCATGTCACCCAAAGGAGGCACGAGGACTTTCAGATTGCTCAAGTATAGACAGGAGCACTCGAGATGCCGAGGTTAGATTCGAACTACCGACCATCCAGTCAGTAAGTTCGCCTGAGCGAATCTTCGGTGCTCTTTTTGGTGGTTGATCAGGTGGTCTTTTATGTATCCGCCGAGACTGGCGATGACTTTGCGAAGGCGTTTAAGGTGATATTATCAGTGCGCAGTTGGGCGGGTACTAACACCACGAGCTACGCCTAAAATTCCCATTAGTGCTGGTGAGATTTGACGACATGCATAAAGGGAAATGATAAAGTCCATAAATGTTAAAAATGGCGGCCGTAGCGCCCTGCCAATTTATTCCATTTCTGATTCAAATGCACAACTCGCTCCACAAAAGTAGAAGCGAAAACTGAGATATTTTTGGATCTGGTAAAAGGTATATTTGAAAATTTTGCTGGTTTTTAGCGAGAAACCCAAATGAATTTCTCTTTTACGATATTCTTCAACTGCACAGAGGCTGCCCCGTTTTTCAGTTGATACGATATCTAAGATGGCGCACTAAATATTCGTGAAGTAACACTACTCATAAGGTTGCTGAAAAACCTTCGGCAGTCCAAGATTGCTTTTCTCCTCTCTTGGGGCTCATCAGGTAACTAGAGTCCCCATGTAGCCGTCAAATTTATATCCTTTTACAAAACTGACGAAATACACTTATTTGTTAGTTCTTTTGGAGCTAGCGAGGGATATTACTGGAAAATATCATGAACGAGCGATCCGGTTGAGTCTCTCGCCAACAAGAGTTATTAGAAAGTTGTTATATATATCGCCATTGGGGGACAGTTTGGTGCTCAAGTATCACATAGGGTTAGAGGGAACTCGATTATATGTACGTGGTCAACCTCCAGGAACGGTAAAGTCGGTTGTGGGTAGTTGGACAGAGTAGCGTGTTAGGTCTAGCTAATACAGTGCCCTATCTCACCTATAGTACCAACTGAAAAACGAAGCATCGTGGTGCAAGATACTCAATTGAAGGAGACCGTCATGAACAAGAGGTTTAACTGGCATTCAGTTCAATCTCTAATCCAAAATAAATTCGTGCGCAGTCGATATTATCCATCGAATTCTGTCCAGTTTTAATTCAAGTCAGACTTAATGTTGACGGAGAATGGGAGACAGTGCCTACACCACGAGGTGTCGAAGAGGTCTCATCGACCTCATTTTTACTGTTTTCGAGGTCGCTGTCTTTTGGACAGACGATTTTACTCATTCAGATCATCACTGATTGTCTGAGCTGAACACTTACGACTGCATGTTATGTGCATGGGGAGACAAAAACATTCGGTTGTGAACTTTCTAATTAAGAGTTGACAGTACTTTTGAAAGTAAGACTGCCTTTTTCCACGTTCAAAAAACACAGACGACTTTCAAAACGACTGAACATCCGGCACGAATATCCATGGGCAACACTGCAAATAATTTTTCGTTTGTTAAAGACCGTGGAGCAGACCAGCATTCTACCACTGAAGATCACCATTTGTATTCGACACTCAACTGAAACCAGTCAGTGTTAGTTTTCAAAGATTTAACAAGCAAAAACACTTTGTTGTTGGCATGCCAAATGTACTGAGCTCGATTTGTTTCTGGGTTCTTTGGATCACTGGTTTTTCTACTTATCTTCTTGGAAAAAGTAGGTCACGGTGTCTTGACACCTGCTCATTCAGTTGATAAGTTGAAACTGGCGTGATTACTTCCACTGCCAGAATTTTCAATGCGAAACGATTCAAATCAATGAGACTAGAGAAAAATCACTGACGTTATGTTACTCCCTTTAGGTTGCTTATGCTTGATGACGTTTGTTACCTGCCACCCTATAGGGTACCTATATCTTTCGCATGTCGTACCTACAGTTTAACCACTGCTCATTTGGGTGATGTGAGATTTGGCCTCATTTTCACTGTTAAGAGGCGTTTTGCTGTCTCCGAAATCCTGATGCGTTACTTACTTTTCTAAACGCTCAAATACTGTCGGTGAGCGAGATTTGGGAAACTGATCGATAAATTAAGTGAACTGGCAAGTGATTACTTGAAATACATGATTTGAGGGTGAGTCCATTGATCAGCCGCTCGTGACTGAAGGGTTAAGGCTCCAGCTACTAGCAACAGTTCGGATCACCCTGGAGATTAGCGAGATACCCACACTGGGGATGATCCCCAATAAGGATGACACAGCTGCACGGCGTTTCTAGGCGCTTCGACATAAACTGACTTCACCTACAAGATGAGATCTCGATTGGAATCAAACTACGGACTATGGAATCCAAAAGAGAAAACGTTTGCAGAAGACAGTAACTGACCAGAAGATTTTCTTTTGAATGGCGAGGCGCTAACGAACGACAAATGTCGGTACACAGTTCTTTTCATAGTGTTTTGCAAAATCCATTTTCGTGCGATTAATCTGACAACTCAGTTAATAGCTGGCTCATTTTTTCAAACAGAATGCAGATTAGGAAAAATGATTGCGTGTCGAATCCAATTGTCAAAGAACCACGTGCGTAATACACCGGGTTAATGGAACCCAACTGGTCACGTACGCGTTGTGCAATATTTTTTAATAGCGATTCAAAACGCAACCAGATTAGTGATCGTTTCCAAAACGGAAATGCCTTTACCTGTTGGTGAAACAGATGTGGTCTCTATATGTGGAGGACTTATTAGTATCGCATACACATTGTAAACTATCAGAGAATGCTCAGCTGACCTTCTTCAACAACGTGGAAGGCTCTGAATAGAATACTGGAAATGAGTTTACGTTTCCAGTCTTAGAGACAGAAGGTGTCACCTTGTTTTACAAAGCACTCTAACTACATGTTCTTTTCGAAAGTGTAACCTTTCGGATCGTGCCACTTGTCTGCCCTCTACCGGAGTAAATCAAGATTACACGTGCTCTTCCATCCCTAAGGCATGACTTGGACCTAGTGGTACTCACTGTTCACAGTCTGCATTCAAATAAATTAGTGAGCATTTTTTCAATTCTTTTGCGACATGTCAGCGTGTGCTGTGACCCGAAAGAGGGCCCCACAATCTGGGCCGACTCTGATCAAGCCTCTCCTCAATTAGCAGCGCACCATGTTCTGACTGGTTTAAGAGTTGTGCTAAATGAGGGCGAGAATTAGTTTGCTTGCCAGTTAATCTGCTTGACAGCTGTAAACAGCTGTAAGTACAACCAAGCTTGCGAGGTCTGCCATAGCCATCAAGCATAGAAAAAGAGCAAGAGACTGGTTATTTGTGTCTGTATCGGTCGAAGATTACTTTCCGATGGGCGAGAAATAACGAAACTACTGATTGCAGGGTTAGCTATTTCGTCAGACTAGTCAAACAAGCAAACAACAAGTCCGTTTAAACATGGACAGGATCTCTACCCACGTATCATTCAATACTGAGGCATATTTCGTGGCCCGTACTACGAGTGTATGACGTGCTTGTCTCACTGGAACATCGGTTTTTGGTTCGTTCGCATTCGTTCGACTATCCCCAACTTCTCATAGCCACTTATATTCAGTTCAAGGTCACTTGACAGCAAAACCCCATGACCCCGTAGTTATTCTACTCCGGCGTTTCTCCGTGTTCACTTTCGGTCTTGTTGTTAACATCAGGATAGGCCGATTCGTTTGAAATAAACGGCGTCCGTTTGCTTATCCGATGTAGCTAGTCCACGTGACCGCAACCCTACCACAATCTGAACATGTGGCTTTAAAGGACTGATGAACAAGTAAAGGCTGAATGTGTACTTCCCGAACAGGCAATGTTGATCTCTCCATCCAGCAGTGTACCATCTAATATGTGCTTCTCCAAAATGCCTATTTCTAACACAAACACATCCCATTGAGTTATTCAAACCTCAACTAACTGAGCACTTCTATCAGCAACATAGTGATTATTGTGCCCAATAGTATCACCGATTTCGGAGCAACTACGCAGACTCAGACCATGTGTTAGTCTGTGCCAGTTACATGGTGGAGAAAACATCTCACCGGCCCAATACTGACTGAATGAAGGACGCAACTGCAAGGAAAGCCCAACAACAACGCCCAGAATGTTACCGGTCAGCCAGTCAGAATTACGAACTACAGTGAACTACGCTTTGGACGAAAACAAATCGGAGACCCAACTCAAAGTGGGTCGTACAGCGTTCTTTAGCCCTGAGTGGATGGTGCAGTTGCATGCCTCCTGACACAAAGCGTTATGTGGCATGAGGCGGCCACACACATTTAAGAGTGGTGCATAGAAATTCTTATCAAATGGAACAGCGGTTCTAGTTTGATAATAGCCCGATTTTTTGGCAAAACCAGACTGTAAAGACTGGCGGTCATGAACCTAGGTCTATCCGTACCAGACTGGGTCTAGTCCTGGTCGCAAACCCATCCTTACTGTCTGAGAGCGCTCGGTACACCACCATTCATGGTTGTCGTTTTCAGAGATCTAAAAGTAACTCACTCATTCGTGCTGCTTTGTGACGGCAGCATTCAAGAACCTATAACTTTCTATCCGATCATCCATGAGTAGACAAAGGTCGTTTTCTGAATAGTCCACTGAGTTTGTCAGAGAACAGTACTAATACACCACTGTCAGTTTTGATAGACTTTGCAGTTTAACTTTTCGAACTCTCGATAGCTCGGTGAGCGATGTATCGAATCCAAGCCGGGTATCTCGGTTGCTCGAATCTAGGGTCGGACAACTTGACAGTATCTTATCCGTCGTGCTTCCTTCGGGTGGCATGGCAGCTATTCACCGAATAAGTGTGACAGCTGACTGGTTATTTCTTAATCAGGTGAAATGGTAACTCCAGGTGTAAACTCCGTCTTTGGGGGGGGGGGGGGAGGNGCCCGGTGTATGGTGTTGCAGTGTGCTTGAATGCCATTGCTTTCGAAGAATTGCACTCGTTTAATGGGAATGCTTACGTGAAGTGAGCGGATTTCGGTAGTAAAACGAGTGCTGTCACCAGATAATGCGGCACAAGTAGCCGTGCTTTCGAAAATACACTAATTTGCAAATCAGTTTGGTTTTCATGAGAGTCCACTTTGGGTTCAAGTAGAACATAAGGTTGAAGGAAACTCGGAAACTACGCCTACTTGATGAGCTCCAAGAAGGGCGAAACCGGTCGTCGGTTGTCGAAGAGTTTTCAGCAACCTTGTGAGTAGTTTCCTTTACGAAAACGTACTGCGATATCCCGAATATCGTCCCAACCGAATCATTAGGCGGCCTGTGTGCAGCGCATTCAGTTGTAGAATATCATAAACGAGAGATTCAGTTGAGTCTCTCGTGAAAATCAAATTGATTTGCAAATGAGTGTATTTCCCGAAAACAGTCGAATTTGGGTCCCAGTGGAACATAAGGTTGACGGAAACTCGGGGACTGCGCCTACCCGATGAGCCCCAAGAAGGACGAAACCGGTCGTGCGTTGTCGATGAGTTTTCAGCAACCTTGTGACTAGCTATGCTTGTTCGTCAAACCCGTTGCATACCAAGCCTCACGCCCTACATGCTGAAACCAGCTACAACTGGGAAAAAAACTCAAGATAGAGAAATCATGACCCACGGATGAAGATAAAAAATCTAACAGTGGGTTTCAACTGTTAGTTTCCATCATCTGCAAGGATGTGTTACAGGGTATCTACCGCATCGACTGCTAGAAATCCTCAGTGACATTGAATGTTTTGTGAGCAGTGGTGCAGTTTCAAGTACAAAATGCCCTGTAGAGATTCGAAACATGGTTGAAAAAATGAACCAACTGCGGTGAATATAATTAAGGAATTAATCGTTCATGTATAACACTTCTTTAACATATAACTGCAATGCCACCAAAAGAAAGTACGAGAGTGCGCAAGCCTAGACTTAGACAGTTGAGATGTCGGGGTTAGAAATGCTTGCCGGATGTTTGTACATTGAAAGGGATAATAACTTTCAAATTTAATAAAACGAACGAAGACCGAACTGAAGAACAGGGGAATAGTGTTAGTCAGTATGGTATTATATTCTGTCCGCCTTGAATCCACTGGGCTTCGCTCTGTTCTGAATAACCCAGTGCTTATTGACCTCGAATTCCCAACTCCACGAAGACCAATCGGGAATAATTCCTATATCAAAGATTAGGATACAGTGGTCTTTGTAGCAGAGGCACGTTTTTTGGAAACGGGTCGCCCCTTAAGGGTGCTTTCAAATGTTAAAACCCAATAAAGTTGTATGGGCTAGCCTTCATACGTCAGTTAACTTTCCAAAACGTAGTCCGATATGAGTGCATTTTGCCTTAACTTGTTCGTTTTTGTTTCTTGCCTTTCTAATAGTGAATAATGGCTGTGTGGGGACTAGTTTGCGAAACTTGACACCAGTACTCAGCAATTTCGCCTATGTTCTGTTTCCCATAATAAATAACTCCAGTCTTCCCCCTTCATTAAAACGGAGACAGGCCTATGTATCTTAATTATACGGCGCAATCGAACGCTTGTTCGTCCAGTTCGACAGCGCCAAATGAGTACTTGCTCTAATCACATTACTGACGAAAAGATGTCATTTGAAACCTCTCCTTGTTTGCAGAAAAAACGGTCTGGAAACCTGAAACGAGCTTGGCGAAAAGTTTGGAAAATTCGCTCAGGTTGGTTTCATAAGCGATTTAGTTTTAGCCACAAGAATGGCTCGTTTCCAATGTGATTTTTCAGTTGATTAAACCGCTCGGACGCCGAAACAACGGAATAATCAATTCAATAATAAAACCTTGTATGCATCACTGGGTGATGTGCTCAAGTGTGAATTGAGCGAATTTAATCGACACATATTTAGCAGTTAGTTCCTCACACAGTTTCCTCTCAATAAGTTTGACTCTAAGGGAAGCATCCTACCTCAACTTGAATGCATTTGTCAGATTTGAGTTGGAACTGTTATCTCCTGAGGGAGCATTCTCCGAGATGCAAACTTCATTTCATCTGTACTAGGCGCCTTAAGTCGAGTTTGTTCTCCAGGTAGCTGGGATTATGGCGTCACATCGTCGTCTGGCGCCCAGTACAGACCACCAACTAAAAGTATTCTCATGTCGATGGTTAAAAGCGTCATTAAAGGAACCAGCTAATGGGCATTTTGAGTAACTCTCTGTTCAGAGCACTGGCGTCAGTGTGGGTGATACTCCAACTGGAAAGTGTACATACATTTGGTGACACTACAACACACCTAAGTGCCCAGTCAACTTTTCTGTTGAATTCTACGACTTCAACTTGATTGTACAATGACTCACTTCTTGGTAATACATCTCCCCGTGCCTAGGTGGAAGACTCGCAAGTGAGCGCTGCTCATAATATTCCACGATTGATTGACCCTCCTGGAAAGAACATTTCGGGGGCCGACTAAAGTGGCCTCCAACAGGAAGTAGTTTGGAGTCTTTGTTCCCCTCGTGAGAGGCCAGTTCTCTGTTTCGGTTGTTCCTCTGAATCAACTCCCAATAGCGACCCCCCCCCTGAGAATAGCACTTATTTCCGGTCGCTTCCGTTAGCTTCATCTTAGGCGGCAAATGACTAGAAATGTACATCGGGAAGCTACTCGAAAAGCTCTTTCCAACGAACGAGCTTCCCCGGAAAAACATTCTCGTCCTGTCCAACTTGCATTAGGAGGATAATCTGTCCTCAGCCAGTTAGTCCTCAACAAAGTTATAGCAATAGCTGTGAAATTGCGTTAGTACTGAAAGGTAATTCAGGCTACCCGCGACTATCGTCTCCCGATAGTTTTACTGTAAATAAAAACAAAACCACGGACGCATCCTATGGGTATAAGTGTGACCCATGTATCTGGGCTGTGATATCCCTTGAATTTCCCATACTATCACCTAGTACCATCAAACACGTTAGGCGGATTAAGAACATCTTTTGATCAATAGTTACCAGAAACTCAGTTGGTATCACTATGACCATCTCCATCACCACCATCAGTCGTCGTCAGCATCATCATAACCGTCCTTTTTATTATCGATTGCAGCAACATACCCCTGATTAATACTAGCACCTAACTGATATATGACCTTGAGGAAGAATGCCTCGGTAAAACATGGAAGAGACGGGACTTATAACAAACTTCCTTATGTCCCTCTGGAAAATGATTAAGAATGAAGCACCTGGTCCTTGGAACAGCGACGAGACAAACGTGGCTAAACATCACATCAATACAAGACGCCAGGGGCATTCCTTCCGGAATTTGGTCGTCCAACACAGAACGGTAGATAAACCTTAGCTAGGCGTTCTGACTAGGAAGTGACAGTACGCTCGTCATGTCCATGTGCGATGGGGATCATGAGGATCTCAACCAGGAGGGCACAAAGATCCCACAGCACTTAGTTTTGCGTTGCCAAATGGTGACCTTCCCCCCCGACAGCTTTTAGCCAACAGCCCCAATCACCTTAATCTACTGATTTCTACTGATTTCCATCAGTGAATAATCGCTCACGCAAATGGACTGTGAACAAGCTGCAGCTATCTTACACCTGACATACTGCGAAAGAACCGATTACCAAGCGTTTGAATCTGCCTAACGATTGGAGGGACCGAGTCCCACAAATATAAAGTAAAACTGTTCCTACAGTAGTTACCTTGTACACATAACTTCAGTGAGATTCATTTCCGATGCTTTAAGTGATGCTGTTTGCAGAGGTATCAACGCCTATTGGCCATTGAAAAGACGAAGGTCCGATTCACACCTTCGAACGATTCAACTCATGCACACCTTACCTCTGTTTTCACTTCGTTTTCAGAAAAGTTCAGAAACCCTAGTTGATACATAAAGGAAACTACTCACAAGGTTGCTGAAAACTCTTCGCCAACCCACGACCGGTTTCGCCCTTCTTGGGGCTCATCAGGTGGGCGCAGTCCCCGAGTTTCCGTCAACATTATGTTCTACTTGAACCCGAATTGGACTGTTTTCGAGAAATACACTCATTTGCAAATCAGTTTCGTTTTCACGAGAGACTCAACTGAATCTCTCGTTTATGATACTCTACTACTGACTATGGGAAGTTTGATACCAGCTAAGGCCACTATTGGGGCGATGACTAATTTTATTTTTTTTAAATCCCAAGAACGCGTAGAAATGCTCTTCTCTGCAAAGTTGACTAATCATCCGTCTTAGTACTCCCGTCCCCGCCACAAATAAGACCTCCCAGGGGTGATCTTTGTCCGGAAGGAACTACCTTACTCATTACTCTTATACGGTACGAAATTTTCATACATTTGCAATGTTTCGGGTTATCAGTGTATCGCTGTTTTGCAATGATCGATGCGTTTTACATGAATATCCCTTGCTTTCAACAAAACGTTTCAACTTTTGTTCTCACATCCGGCCATTGAAACGAAAATGGGCCGAGAGGAGCTAAAAATCGAACGAGAATGGTGGTTCATACACCTACAACACGCAGGCCATTCCCCTCTGTGAGCTTTCACAGTAAACAGCGTACGGGTAGCCTAGTCGAGCTATGGAGATGCGAGTGTCGTTACACAATATTTGTTGTTCGTCGTACGCTGATTCATCTATGGTTCCATCCATACGAGGTTTTTAGAGCCATTCGTATGAAGACGCGGGCATGTCTTACAACGTGCTAAGAGATTTCACATGAAAATTAAGAGCAGTTCATCACTACTGGAAGCTATTTGTTACCGTTTTGAGGTGCTATTCCACCTTCATAAGGTTCTAACTGCCGACATTCACATTAACTGGGCCCAACAAACCCCAGGAGTGTGTCAGAGACACATTACTACCGTAGCACTAATACTCCGGCTTGGTTTTGAATACAAATTTATCCAACTATTGATCCCTGTTTTTTCCGATTGCTCAACAAACGCTTCTGCACATTTTCAACTACTGTGTGGTCTTCTAGTGGCGGGTCGACGAGCACACCACTCCAACGGTCGAATCAAACTCTTACTGTCATACAAACAGAGTCAGGCCGCTGGCCTGGTCATCGAGCTTACAAGCAGACTCAACCTTGCTTCGTCCCGTGGAATCGACCAACTGCATTGTGTATAGTCTTCTCAACCCGGAAGACATGAGAATATTATATCTGGAGATTCAGTGTGTATAGTTGCAATATCCAACAGAGCACAGCTGCCCGGAGCGCCAGCGGTGGCCATGTCAAGAAGGTCAGATTCCTCAAGATTATCCCAGAATGCCCGAAACCTAATGACACCCTCAAACTCAACTAAACGCCAATCATACAACCTTGGATCGAGGTCAGACAGTGCTCTTCAAAATGCAGCGCGAAACAGCCCTGGATCAAGTTCAGTGCCCCTAAAACATAGCACAGGGCCGTTTCACTTTCACAAAGCTGTTGTGTCTCCTGTTGGCGAGTCTTTCTCCGGCACTGGTCACTGGAGCGGAGATAGCAGTCAGATGTAATATCTGATAAAAGGAACACATTCCGATTGAAGTTTTGTGTTATACGTCCTCTTGATGGAGAGGGAGGCCAGTGTCCAATAAGGATATGTGCAAACAATGATCACGATCACCTTGCCAAAAACTGGTTTAGCAGGAAGTAGGTTCCTGACAAAGGGCGCCCTTTCTCATGCCTCACGATGAGTGAAAGCTGGTGAATCTTAATTAACGTCACGAAATAACAAATTCTCTAACCAAATTTCTGGTTTTCTGGACCGGAGCGCAATTGAAATAAGGAAGAATGGTTGGGGCGTGCGGATAAAATCAAGACAGAGGGTGACAAAGGAAAAAAACCATAACCACTGTTCCAAATAATCTTGATACCTCTAGAGTTAACCGGTGTCTAAAATTCCCAAGAATCCCGGTTGCTTATAAGTAGTTGACTGTTTATTCCAAAGCTGATAAAAGTCAAAGAGGGACTGAAAAGAACAGTTTCGAATTTCTGTTTGCCAACTGAATAGCTTGCGCAGCTTATAGGCAATATTAACAGACCCGATGTAATCCGTGTTGAGAAACAGGGGCGTTCCATTCAGATTTAGAATGTAATAGCAAGTAACGACATCGTCGTTCAAATGTTGAAAAATTCATACAAAGTCTTCCCTTGACATTGCTGAAAAGGCTTATCATCGGCCACTCTCTGACTCAGTAGTGTTAACGAGCGAGTATCTCAATGTTGTTCCAAGTCAGAAAATGAAATTCAAAATTTGCCCTCTTGGTCGCGGTCCTTAGTTGTGCGGCTGTGTGAAAGTTGTCTTCATACCTCTCGACTTCGCTTCATTTAGCTGACCAGATGTCTCCCCCACCCACAGATTGTGGCATCCACTGTGCCACCGGAGGGGGTGTGTATTAGTGACGAATCTGAGAGTCTCTCCCCTAATAGATAGTTTGTTCAGGGCTCAAAGACACACATAAGTCAAGGGAATCAGCTGACTGGTCCTCTGGGCATCGGTTAGCTGTGCAGTTGAATTAAACCAAAGATATTTAAGCACACTAGCAGCTGCATACGGTGCAACATACCTCGCCTTTCTGAAAGTCATAATCTAGAGAGAAATGGAGCTTCCCGGCGTAGACCTTCTCTTTTTCCTCGGACTGTTCTGCTTCGTTTTGTTCCATGTTATTCTTCAGAGAGGCCAGATCCTGCAAAATGGATTGAAAGGCATTCTGTTCAGATGAACAAATTCACTGAGTAAAGCATAGCTAAACCTCGTGGCCAGGTTCTTCCTAAATCAGAAAGTTTCCCTCTCACCGCGTTTCGTAATGGCTTAAAAGGCACCACCTAAACAAAGCTGAACCTTATGATTTTTGAGTACAAAATGTCTCAAAGACTGAGTAAAAACTGATGATTTATTCTCAAACATGGGGAGAAAAGCTAAAGGAGGATGGAGGGTCGATAAGCGCAGTGATCTGATTGGTGGATAACAACAGTGTGCTAAACAAACAGCGAAAAAACGTTCAGCGCTAAACTACTATGCACTGTTGATGTGGCCAGGACTAGTGAGGGGACGTCTGCAATCCATCTGTTATTTTCGGGAGACCTAATTCCGGCCGGGAGAACAGCAGTCATGATCTAGATCGCTAGTGACTGCTGGTGACTGCAAAATCGGCAGTTGGCAGATCAATAACTAATCTTACACGTAGAAGACTCACAGACAGTTCTCAGGCAAGTTTTACGAGTAAAGGCTTATGATAGAATGAGGTTGGGAAGGCCATGAACAAATTCTATGTGAGTAGTATGTTGTGCCAACGAAGTGCACTGCGATATCTCAGATATCGAGCTTTAGTGCAGCACACTCAGTGGAAGAACGCCATAAAAGAGAATCAGTTGAGTCTCGCGTTGACACCATGGTAATCTGCAAAAGGCTACATTTCGCAAATTTGTTTCCAGGCCGAACGCAAGGCTGACTGAAACTCGGTCTGCAAGTTCGAAGAAAGATCAAACCGATGACAAGCATTCGAATAGTTTTCATCAAACTCATGGGTAATGCGTTGGGCCGAGAATATTGCCTTTGTGTGTTTGCTTTATTCGGTCAACTCTGTGAAACTGTGACTTCTGCTGTTATGCAGCAGCTAAGCCTGTTACCCATCGTCCTAGGTTTACAATGCAAACTTGCTGTCTAAAGAGATAACACCATCAAGCGACAACTAAATCAAAATATCTACCTGTGTGCTGCAACTCTTGTTTTGCCTCCAACCCCACTTCCCCAGTCTCTTAGCTTCCTACTCGAATTCCCAATTAGCTGAAAGCCTCAGTAAGATCTGTCACTGAGTTATGTTCGCAAGTGTTGAGTCTGGCAACAATTCATTGGAAGATCTATTTTACTTAATAATACGATTCGACTCTTTGTACCAAACAGGTTAAATTTACCTCGAAAATTTATCAAATCTTGAGTTCTCCGGTGGGACGGTGGAGACTCAATGAACAAAATAAACCTAGTGGCGAGAACTGTTAGTAACCTTTACTCATCCGTCACCGACGAACAAGGGTAAGATCGGTAAGACTGAGATAAAGCAAAGAATTTCTGGATAACTGACTTCCCTTCGTTAAGGGACCTGTAAGCAAACCTAGCAATTTCCCGAAAATTTCTTCACCATTTGAGGACACTTCATTAGTATGCGGCTAACAGAGCATTTGCTCTCCTGTTTGTGTCATATACTTACTAATGAGTATCTCATATCTCCGACGCACCTGGTTCGAAAAGGTTAGCTTTCAAGTGATCTATCAAACGATCGCGATTCATGCCACGTCTGGTCTTCTTTTCTTAACTCTCATTGGATGCTTTTATTTCAGTCGTTTCCTTCCGTCGTTCTGATTGGTCCGGTGTCATTTGGAAGAAGATCACTTCGAAACCTCATCATCACGTGAACCGAATTGCATGGGGTGCTATGAATCATTACTTTTTTACTGTGATATTACACCCTTGAACTTTCACCAGTAACACCTCGACAATGTCTGGTGATTACTCTTTGTTACTCTGCAAACAATTTGTTTGCTTATACAAACTAAATGTTACCATTGCCCAAAGCTGGTCTCCGAGCCAACACCAGGTGCCGTGACTTATGAACAGGATTTTTCGGATGTTAAGAATGCCCGGAGTGTAAAAAGACCCAACCGCTGTCTCTTTTACTTAGCTTCAACTCGTACGACGCGTATGATCTCGACGACTTTTAGCTGTTAGCACTCAAATTAATGAAGACGTTTCGCCCATGGTTTACAAACAAAGCTCTATTTAGTCTATTGTAACTGTTGTGTCAGACAATGTATAGTTCCTCTAAAACGAGTGAACTGACCATAGGGTGAGGACCGCTGTGGAAAACTTTCTAAGACTGAAGATATTCAATGCATGATGATGCTAAGTGATAGCCTAGATGTCATGACGATTTTGTTAAATGGTCATTGAGCAGCAGACAACCGGTGAACTTGGTCATTTACGGTAAAAATGTCGGTGACACTCATGGTGAAACTCAAGCTGTATACGCAAGGCGAATGTTCAGCAACTTACCGTTCATATTCTGGATGTTGCTTACAACCCTTCTTCAGCAGACGTCGGCTGATAGAATAATGATATTTGGCCATTCCTATCGCCGTTTCATCGTGTTAATGGCCGATGCAAGTCAAATAATGAGCACTCAGCACCAAACCCCCTAATCATAGTCATCTTACGAAGACAATCAGCCAGTGGGACAAATTATTGACACTCATCGCAGTACTGGTTCGCTCGTTGTCATTCCAAGCGAGGATATGTAGCTCAAGGCCGATGCAAGTCAAATAATGAGCACTCAGCACCTGTATACATTAATCTATCTGCATACCGAAGTACCAGCAGCAGTCTTGACAAAGATGTGTGACCGCACTGGGTTGAAAGCAGCCGGAATTGGTGTGCACCACAATTCACTAATTTGAACGCTCCGGAGGTTGAAAATTTCAGCTGACTTCTCGGAATACAACATCAAGCCGAGGAGCGTAAAACCTTCGATACCAGACTATGCTCTCGAGAGCACAGTTTATTCGCTTTTGTGTTGACTTCTCGCTTTCACTCACATTCTGTCTTTCATTTGAAACCAGCTTGCACTACTGAATAGAATTTAGTTTAAAACTGGCTTCTCAGTACGCTAATCTTTTTCCATTCCCCTTTTCACATCTACCAAGCTGCGTCATAATTATCGTTTTCTATCTGCGCCATGTAATGTTGGTTCCTTTTTCCAACCGAGAGGGAGAAAGAGCATACATTATTAACAATGTCAGCAATAATAACAACTCATGGGCGTGGTCCATTATCCCACCGTTCCAACTTCATTGGTCTGTAGCTACCGTCTGAACTGTGTTAGACAATGGGTTACAGCAAAATAGATAAACACTATGTGATAAGCTTTTCAGTGCTCGTATTATTTGGGTTGGACTGTTCAAATGCTGCTCCCAAAAGCGAATATTTCACTTATCCGTCGTACATCCAGTCTAAACTGAAATAGACAGGACCGAATTAATAGAGGGCACCAAACTGCGGTTGAGAATTTTTTGCTGTCTAGAAATACAGAGGCATATCAGTGGGTTTGAAAGCAATTTCTTCTCTTGTATAGTACCTTAACAGCGTGAATTCTAGAAAGTGAACAACTGTACATCGGCAGTAAAGGATATTTCGTTTTCTAAGTTCCATAGAAAGGAGTGCAAAACTCAGATATTAGCTTTTCTGTGGTACAGTTGACCAGGAAAAATCGCTGAACATGGCCGAAATGACTGCTTCCTCTGCATATAGTTGAAGAGATTATAGGTAGCTCAGGTTGTAAGGATGGCTGTAAAAGTGTTTACCGAGCTGGAAGAATTGTTTACAAGCATTTCATCACCATTCGAGATGAAATAATCAGTGCATTTCGACGATTTTCCACTCACCTAGATTAGCGATGATATGTTTGCAACCATGGTGCCCGGCCCACCGAACAAACTAACGCGTCCGTATGCATCATCATTGTGAAATGGACCAGTGACCTAGATCAGTAGTACACGCGCACTCCTTGGATGATCATCGCTCATTTGTCCTTACTAATGCTAAGTGCTAATGCAGCCCAAGAGCACATAGCGTGGATGTATCTTCTTTTCAGCCGTGATTAATCAAATGCGTCTACTACTCCAGGTGGAGTAGTGGTAGCACTCGCCTTGCCTGTCAGATGTCCGGAGTTCAAACCGCAGTACGGTCGGGGATATGCCCTGCCAATTTGGTCTACTAAGAGCAAAACTCGAGTCCCCGCCTCGAGTCACCAGAATAACCACGCCAGGACACGAGGAGGACTGTTCAGACAAGAGTATTGCGAATTTTCTGACTTCCCTTTCAATGACATTCGAGTCTGTTCAGTTGGTCTTTCTGTCATTGCCAGTGTGACTGCATGTCTGTAAGTAAGCTCAACGCACATTTTCACTTTCTCCACGAGACTATGGAGATAGGAAAAAATGTCAGTGTGTCTACTCCGCGCAAGTGTTGTTCCACTTGCTCCTCTTGATCACTGTATTTGGAGCTTGTTCCCGAAGGAAAGACGGGTTTCATGTATTGAGAAGTTCACACAGGCTGGAAGGAAGGTGCTCGTTTAACGAATAACATAATGCGGCCGAGGAAAATGGTTCACTCAACAGATTTTGTTATTTTTGAGGACCGTGATGTTTCGGAACACTGCCACATCTAACTGATCATGTCAAGTTCTGCTTCGACCTACCTCGACTGCCGTTGAAACCGTTCACCTTAGGTTTATCTTTTCTCAACTCCTTCAGCATCTACGGAGCAAAAAGGAGTACGCCTGTTGGAGGCATACGAAGGTTTACGCGCTCATAAAATTAGAAGGCAATCGCCTTAAAAGACTCCTCTTTTAATTCGGTCCGCGTTAACATAGGCTACTCGGGTGTGTGGCAGACAGCAAAGCAGCTGTGAGCGCGACTGATCCTAGTTATGTTCTCCCAGTCATAAATTTGATGGGCTTAATTGGAATTTCACAAGCCTTTCACCAGCTCCATTCAACGGCACTAACTAATACACTGTCACCAACGGCATGGTGTGGACAGGCGTGTGTGAAGGCATGCGTCAAGCGACTCAGGAGAACTTTGTATCCACAATTTGCTATCAGCACACTTTAAACTGTACTGTCTATCGGACCAATATCCACACTTGAAATACATTTATCCGCGTACAAACACAGCTATACCGGGAGACTCAACTGAATCTAAGCTGAATCTCTCATTTACGATGGTCCGCTTCACGAAAGGCCGCATCATGTTTCAGTTGGTAAGATGAACCAGTATCGTAATACATTGTACAGGCGCAACAAATTGCACGTAAGGTTGCTGAAAAGTTGCCGACAGCCTACGACTTATTTTGCCTTTCTTGAGGCTAATCTAGTAGACGCAGTCCCCAGGTTCTCACTGTAACAGGAGTCAGCTTGGTGCATCACACTCAGTTGAAGAATATCATAAACGAGAGGTTCAGCACCTGAGTGCAATTCGTTATTCAGAATACGTGCTTCCATTCAAACGCAGCTACCAGCTCTTCCCACTCTTTTCATTGTCCCTCCTCCACAAAACATCTGCCTCGGAATAGATAGGTATGATCCCAACCGGTGCTCTAAGCTGTGCGTCAACTAAAGCTATCTTCAGTAGAGTTTGACGCCCAAATTTTATGCCATGAGAACGTTTTCTGTTCCTTTCAACCTTGCTCACTGGTTTATTATTGCTTGTATCTCCATGTTCTGTTCCCGGTCGCCCCCTCCCCAATGTGCAGCGGAATCTCCAGTGATACAATGGTTGACCTTGAAGTAGACAAGCACTTTGATGAGTATTCCGAAATCGATCAGCTTATTCCTTCCGATGATCTCCATACTGTTCATCACCGCGCATTCGGTAGAGCTAGGTCTAGTCCATGCACTTCTTGTAGGCACAAACTAGTGTGCATCAGGTCGCCCACTCACGGAAATTCTGTGATATCCTACTTGACTAGTTTGTTCCAATGTACTGCTTAAGCGTTCATTGGTGATTGACTCCGGTAGTTTCATCAGTCAAGTGTAGTACCGTTTGTAAACTGAAAATTTTACCCTTGGTTCACAAAGTGTCGGCAACCTTGACTTGAAAGCAAA
>NW_008751844.1:384551-393120 GCF_000715545.1 Opisthorchis viverrini
TGCACCGTACAGTAGTATAATCTATAGTTGGAAGCATCAGCACTACGCAAATAGCGAAGCTCCAGCAGGGAATTCCGACATGCAGCCTTCCAACCAGTCGGTAGCGAGCGGCTGATCAGCAGAGTGATTCACTCGCACTCATCCTTCACTCGATGGATCCACAACACTTGGTCACATTTTTGACAGGCTCCGGGGAGTTTCACATGTCAATGTTTCGAATGCTTAGCATGCGCCAGGCTTATTCGTTCCTAAACGGTGTATCCAAGTCAAATGCCTCATTCACTACTGTCAAATTTGTAACAGAGTAATTGACGAAGAATCATCAAATGCAAATCGAGCTGGTGTCGATTGGATACTCCCTTTGAAATATTCCTCAACAGATCATATTTTGCCAATCACATAAGACTGACGGAAACTCGAGGTCCATGCTTACCTGAAGAAACCTGAAGAAGAACCGGTTGTGGGCTGCCGAAGAGGCAAACTTATGAGTAGTATGTTTGGTCAGGATCAACGTGGTAGCTATTGCATACTTCCACTCACCTTATTTTTCGATTCAGCCAAAAATGCTGCAGCCTTCAAGTCAGCGCCAATTTTTCCACCGGCCATCGACATTTTCTTTGAATCCTTCTTCGAACGGCGTTTTCGAAAAACGCATCGTTTGCAAAACCAGAGTAGGAATAACAAACCAAATGTCACACCCAATATGCTCAGACTGACCACAGCTCCGTAGGGCACTTCAGCAGAACACAAAATGGGCAGGGGTACAGGGAACAGTTTGAAAGCAAAGAGACGAAAAACGCGAGAACAGCGACTGTATAAAAGCCACTGAAATGTGGAGTCAACTGTCCGTCCATTTTGGAAACGTTCACCGGGTCAACGGACCTATGAAAATCGATTTTGTCTGTTACTTAGCCGACGAAACCTTGGCAAAACTCTTGTCCCTAAAACGAACAACATTTTAGCGATTCGCATATAATACTCCTGGAGTAAACGTAACCCGTTTGAGGTGGCGGTACTCCTGGAACGTAACCCGTTTGAGGTGGCGGGTACGAGCTTACGATTGTTGCATTATTCCCCTGGTATCCCAGTTACATCTACCCAGATAGACAACGTTGTTTTGGCGACTATACACAAAATATCATGTTTAAAGTTTAAAACAAATGACCTCTTAGTCAGAATCCCATCCGTAGAAAACCGCTGATCACACTAAAGTGGCTTTGTCGAAAAAATAAAGTTCCAATAAAATGATGTCTGCATTGTGTACTTGATGGCTGTATGATCATCCTGGCATTCAGTGGCATAGAATAACTCTTAGCTTAAGCAAGTGAATTATGGAGGTCACCAATTCATCTCCAATCACGGCTCATTGTATGCCGCGCAAATACTCTTATACACGTTGGGGTCATATGCGAACAAATCCAGTTTCATCCTAATTGGGTATGTTTAGGCTGTTTTACCACTTTTGGAGTTGTACACTTTTCTTGAAGTTGAGTTAAATTTGTTCTAAGGCATTGTAGGACGCTCTCCGAATCGGTTTCGTCCGGGAAGTGGCGTTCACAACGTAGCTCAACCAGTCGACAAGGTGGATACGGACTGTTTGGTGATCTATAGAGCTATCAAAATCCTCCCTCTCATACCCGAACTTGGTACTCGCCTACAGCTTTGTGTGGTTCACTTCCCGTCTAAAATTCCTTCACACTAAGTTCTACCTCCCACACAGTCCAGACTGTTAGTCGCGTATTGGATAATCCGTGATCCGTCTAACATCCACATCTCTTCATCCTTCATATGTGCCTACCATCAACTGGTTTACTTTTGTTACGTTCGATGCAACAGACAGAAAATGAATTACCAAAATCATGTGTCTGCCAGTTTTTACGGTCCCCGTTTTCCGTCGCCATACTTTACTTTTTCTCAGGAGATATTATCGCGCATCCTCATCAGAACATATCTCCGTGTACCACATGCGCAGCGGCGACTTTTCAAGTGCTTTACACAAAGTCCACAGCCCACAGAATAGACCTAATCACTCCGTGATAGATCGATAATCGTCAGGTTTCCAAAATTAGCAGTAGATTCTGTCAAAACAAGTAGATCCTCCCTGTTATGTTGGAGTTTCGATGAACAGCACAAGATATTTTCGATTGCTGTGAACCACATATTTTCGGATGCAAACGAGGACATACACACACACTATAATATATCTCGGATGAAGAAAGAAAAGAAAACTGTCAACATGAAAAGCGTGAAACAAGCTTTTTAGCTTCCAGCTTTTTCAACTGGAAAAGCACATTGTTAACCGAAAAACCAAACCCATTAGGACCAGGATCCGAAAGCAGGACTGGCTGATTCAGCTTGCAAAACGCAGGTTGATTTCGAGAACATTCTTGCGTTTTCATGTATTTGGGTTGGTTTGAAGACAAAACTCTGCTTCTACAAAAAACCTGCGTAAACCGATAGATTATGTTCCATTAAGTCAAAATGGTTGGACGATCGTGATTTACTTATTTTTTACTCTAACAGATAAAGTTTGAAAGTATTTTCTGTTTAGAATTCTAAGGAAGTTCGATTGCTGAATTTTGCTGATTTCGGTTCCCGTAGAGGCAAAGGAGAGTCTTAATTTTTCTGCAAGGCACTGAGAATGTGAGTGTGGCAATGCCAAAGGAAAATTTTTTCTGGATTTAGTGAAGAAAGGCATATAGGGAATCACACCCATTTGCAAACAAATTTGGTTCTGCGAGAGACTCACATGGAACCCAGCTGAATCTCTCGTTTGTGATGTTTTCAAGAAACTGAATTTGCTGCACCAGGCCGCCTCACGTTTCAGTTGCTACGATATTCAAGATAATGTGGTACATGTATAGACGTAATGCACTACTCAGAAGGTTGCTGGAAATTTTTCGACAGCCCATGACCTGTTTCGCCCTTTTTGAGGTCGCTCAAGTAGGCTCAGTCCCCGAGTTTCCGTCGATCTTATGTTCTACTTGAAACCAAATTGCATGAAATTAGCAAAATACACTCATTTGCACACATAGTTGGTTTTGAATGGGGTACTCACCTGTAACCCAGCTAAGTCTGTCTTTTAAGATGTTTTCAAGCAACTGAATATACTGTAGCAAGCCGCTTTATGTTTCAGTCGGCACGACATTCGAGACATCGCGATACACGTATAGGCGGAAACTCGGGAAGTGCGCCTATCTGCTGAGTCCCAGGAAGGGCGAAATCGGTCATGGACTGTCGAAGAATTTTCAACAACTTTATGTGTAGGCTAACCGAGGTGCCCCCATGGTGGGCAACCTATCAAATGACCAACATATCAGGAAGTTTCTGCTGCACACAGACGCGTGACAGTGTCCGACTTATTTGATTATAGTACGCTGGTATACTATAACGGATCACTTTTAAATGTCTAATTCACAACTGACGGATGGTAGTCGCTCCCGTGGCTGAACCTCAAATTCGGTATTCAAACAATCTGCCATTTTTGTCGTGAGTAAAACAAATTCAAGTAGAACGTAAAGTTGACAGGTCTAAATGATGAGCATTGAAAGAGGAGCAAAATCAGTCGAAGGTTGTTAGGGTGTTTTCAGCAACCCTGTAAGTAGTGTGTATCGTCAAGGGATGAACTTCAATTCAGGTAATCTAGGAGAATTTAAAGATACAACTTGAACAATACAGAAAATGTTTGCTCGCACTGGTAAATCAGAAAACAAAATCACAGGTTTGCGTTACTGATTGCTGCTGGGAGACGTCTCGTCTTGCTTCACTGCAGCCAGTTATCACTGTGTCAACATCTTCACCAAATAACCAGGACAAGCATAAATATTTTCATTCTTATTGATTTCTTTTAGACTATCTCAGGCAATCTTTCAGTTATTTTCCTACTTAGTCAAAATCAGTTTATTTCCGCTCGCTTCAGAGGAATGCTCAATTGGTCAGTTGGTCCGGTAGGCGGGCAGGTTTACCTATTCGCTAAGTAATTTACGTCTTTTTGCTCCACTTGAGCGTGCATCACTTATCAATCGAAAGTTTTTAGGATGATGGGTGTTCAAGGATAAATCTTTAGTCTAGATTAAGAGGTCTGATGAACTGAAATGTCTTCATAATTATCCCACACTTCTTTTCCATCCGTCCGTAGTAATAAATCATAAATGGGATGAGCAGTTTTCCAGAGAAAATCAGCGTATCAACTTCAGGACTGACTATCAGTTTAGAGTATTGGGTGGTACTGTGGAAATTTCGCCAAACGAAGCTCTAGTTTAACCTGAGCAAGTCAAACAAATATGCAGTGTAGTTGACGGGAGTTTGGAGACTAATGAGCCCCAAAGAGGGCGAAACTGGCTGTGGGAAGTCGAAACGTTTTCAGCAACCTTGTGAGTAGTGTGTTGCGTTTATACACGTCTCACAATATCTCGAATATCGTACCAACTGAAGGGTGAGGCTTCCTGGTGCAGCACATTCAGTTGCATAAAAAACATCCATAAACAAGAGATCCAAATGGGTTTAAGGTACTTCTTCCGCGAAACCAAATTGTTTTGCTAATGAGTTTATTTGGTCTCAAGTAGAACAGAAGCTTGACGGAAACTCGTGGAACACGTCTACCTGATGAGCCCCGAGAAGGGCGAAACCGGTTGTGGGCTGTCGAGTAATGTATTATGTCTACTTTGTATGTTTTTAACTTAACCCTTCAACTTACATCTAACTTGAAGTTAGGAATCACAAAACTGAACAAGAACTTACGATTCTAGTTCACTGAACCCTGACTTTCCAACTTTAATCTGTTTTTAAACTCTCTTTCTGGAACTTAATTGTACTTGGAGGTTTGCATGCCAAGTGATTCATTATTGGTTGATGGTTGTGCAAACGCCAAAGGACTCAGAGTACGTAGTCTCTCTTGGATGTGAAAGAGACCAGTTCGGCTCAGTTCCGTAATGAGAGCACCAACTATCTAGACAATTCGGACTATTAGTGTAACGGTGATACTACTGTGGGGAGGCACGGGAGTAGTATGTGTTGTTCGTGAAACTTCGCTTTGAATCTTTTAAAAAGGCGAGATCTGTTGCGGAATCTATGGAGTTACTTTATAACATTTGCTGGGATTTGAGCGATGAATGATTGGAGTCAATGAATATCCAGGAAAGTTCAAGAAGACGCGTTCAGGAGAAGATGGATGTCCAATTTTTGTAAATAAGATGCAAATGAGAGTTTTGCTTCCCTGTCCAGTGGTCTGTAACCGGTCTAGTTGGTGTTTCCTAATAAGTAGCTCCGCAGCAAAGGCTTTCTTTTCACCAGTAGCCCCATCGAGAGCGAAAGTTAGCAAACCCATCAGCGATAAGTGTGACAGAAAACTGAACGCTGCTTGCTTTCTCTCCTCCATTCGTTTATGAGAGTAAGTCACTGAGACAGACATGGCGTTGGCAAACGGCCGCGAGTAGCGTTTGCTCGTATTCAGTGTGTATTCAGTTCGGCAAGTTGGTTAACCTAATGGACGATAGCACACATGGCTTCATTACGGGAACAGATTGCAGAAAACTCTTCCACGGCCCACACCAGGTGTCGCCATTCTTGAGGCTCATCAGGCAGGTACAACCCCCGGGTTTCCGCCACCCTATTGTTCTACTTGCAGAAACTCAACGAATACAATGGTTTTCACACCAGTTTGGTTTCATGGGATGCTCACTCTTAAACTGAGTGCACCTGCCTGATGAGCTCCAAGATGGACGAATCGGTCGTGGCCTATCGAATCTTTTCACCAGCCTTATGAGTAGTTGGATATGAGTCAGTTGCATATCGATTTGGTTTTCACCGGGGACTAAACTGAAGTCCTCCTTTATGTTGTTCTTCCTCCATGAAAATATGCTGAGATATCTCGAATGTTGTACAAACTGAAACTGACCTTGTGCAGTAGTATATTTAATTGAAGGATACCTTAAACGAGAGATTTAGCTGAGACTCAGGTGCGTTTCACGCGAAAATCAGATGAACGTATTTGTGGAATTACACCTGGCTGATTTCGTGAAGTATTTGTTAGAGCTGGCTGCATCTTACTCAAAATTGACAAGTGGCACATCTAGTACGTGAGCGAAAATCAGTTGTTTGACTGAAATTGATCAATAAGTACAAAGCAAACCCAACGAATCGATACACCCATGTGCGTCAAACTGTCGGCATTAGTAGAAAATAATATAAAATGATAACAATGGTTATCGAGGCGTAATGATTGGAGGACAGAAATATCCGGGTGGGAGAACAGGGGCACACCAAACACGCCAGAATGCAGCGTCAGTGGTTTGCGGAATCGGAAGTAACCCAAGCTCACTTCCTTTTCCGACACAAAGTTTCTGAGGTCGATCAGACCAAGATAGAACTGAAACTAAGCAATACAAAGCTTATTGTTACGGTTCTGTCACGCAGCGAGCAAACAATATGATAATGCGGATTGTGGTGTGGCTCTATCCCCAGCTATGTTGCTTGATCCAGAATCCTAGCACGGTGAATAGTAAGAAGACGGAAACCTCGGACACAAACTTTAATAATCCAACAACACACGATCAACAGGCGATGTCCGGAGCTTCCGTACCCAAGTCAGTGGAAAGAAGGGTCCTGTACGTGGTCGGATTTAAATTTCCTTGGAGTATCAATAGGCCATTGATTTTTCATAGTTTGACCTTGAAGATGCCGGGAGTTCGCTAGCACACATAAAAACAGCGTTTTCTGGGGGATATTGATATCCCCAACACTTATCTAACTGGTTTTGGGTATTGCAATACACTCAAAGCCATGAAGTAGTGGTTTGTATCATTTAACTTTGAAAGTATCGCACTCTTTTCAGTGAATACTGATGTAACGGTGGACACTACTGGTGAAGCATGCGAGTAGTGCATGCCAGATGCACCGCTGGTAGCAAAGAAACAAACCTCGGCCCCTTGTTCAGCAAGTAGATGATTTTTTAAAATCACGCAACCATGATTCGTTAGATAATAAAAACGTTTTTCAAGATGACCATGATCCAGGAAGCCGAGTGGATATGTGGATTCGGTCCCTACATAAACTCCTTCAAATCGGCTGTCTGCACCCGTCCTGATGGTCTTTACAGAAAAAAGACGCCAGAAGCGACCCTCTAAACCTTTAAATCCAAACTTATTAAATCCCGACAAGCTAGAATAAACAATCCATGTTTTGATATCCGGGACATTCTACTGGTTGTTGGTAAGGTAAAAGGTACTAGAGGCGAGCGAAATTCATCATGGCGGAAGGGAATGAAGGATGTTATGAAAAGTCTGGGTTTCGTTGGTGTGGTTCGCATTTAAGGATGGGATCAAAGTACCCGTCCCTGTGTTTTGCTGGAGACATTGAATGACCGGTGTCAGGGCCGTTCATGCTGTCACCTTCTATCTAGATTGTCTGACTAAATGCTAGAGGTGTAATCCTCCCAGCTGTTTCCTCTAGACTATTCCTAAATCTCCCTATGTGCCATATTCCTTTCTTTCTTCAAGCATAAGGTCTTATTCAAGTAAACGGACATTGCTGTGCAGTAGTGAAACGCCAGTGCTCCCGTCTAGTGTTGGTGTCAGTGACGATGATATGACATTTGACGAAAAAGTCTTTGTAGCATGAGACAAAACGAGATGACTTCATGTTCTCTATGAACTTACATTTTCCGTATTTTCCCGCTCCTTTCGCTTCTAGAGCCATTTGCTGTCGGCGCAACGTCTCCTGACCACTTTTTGTTTGTGTGGCATCAATCGGCTGAAACGGGGGTTGCACGCGGTAATTGGTATCCACATCCGCTACGCTGTGCATGGTTCGTTTCGGTCCAAAACCAGCAGTGGTCCATTTCCTCGAAGTTTGTGTCTCTTGGACGGTAACCGGTGGTCTCCAAGAGGTCGGACGTCTAACCGGAGCTGTGGTACTAAGGCTGGGTTTGGTCGTGATGGTCGACACAACTGCGACAGGAGTGGTATCAACAGTGGGTATTGAATCGGTACTTTTGGCCTCTAAGGTTGACTCGATAGTCTCTCCGGACATTCTGGTCGACAATACATCAGAAATTTCAGTGGTGGTGCGTTCCACAACCGACTCTGTTTCCGACATCTTTTATTCGTTGCCTTTAAATGAACAGAGTACGAAAGAAAACGGATGAATTGCTGTTACAGAGAGCAAGGTTCTCAGGAACACGGTGTCCGCAGGCTGACTTCGTGGGTTGCATGTGAAGTCCTACCACTGCACCTCGTAAGCAACCGTGGGTTAGATTTTCTTAAACAGACTGTCAAATACAGATACACTCTCCATCCCGCTGACAACGAATCACAAGAGCAGCATTTTGCGGGGGGGGGGTTGTGTGTAATATCAGTTGAGCCGGGAAATTTTGTTACGAACTTTGTATCACCAGTCTAGGTTAAATCGTCAGTGAATGCAGGCTTTAGTGGAGGTCACCGGTTGTACACAACAGAGACAGTAGCAAGAAGTGGCCAAAAAACTCAGCTTATTACTCAGGGATCAAGGAAGACGCTCGTTGGTTTGATTAGGTATAAATCTTTGGCCACATGATCTCAAGATAGCTCAGTGA
>NW_008751844.1:393150-400593 GCF_000715545.1 Opisthorchis viverrini
AATCTCTGCATCTTAGCTGCTCCTGTTTAGACACGAGGCTATCATGCTTCGTGTCAAATCCCTCTGAGAAGCTGAGGAACATCGTGGTGTTTCATCCTCCTCGTTTTGGATCGTCCTCAGTGCACATCCGACGAATTCCTAGGAGGGCATTGACTAGCATCTAAGTCACGATTGATCACACCAACTTCAACTACTTAGTGAAGTTTGCAACCCAAAAGCTTCGTTAAGTGCTTTTTTGCGGCTTAGATTACTGGCTATCGATTACTTTTCCGATTACCATCTTGCCCATCTGAGCATTTTGATTCGTACGATATGACCCCTATCCTAACCCATTTTATTGCTTCAACCAAAAGATGCTTATTCCTGAGGCCATCGGTCTTACTTTCTACAGAAGTTAACCTTCCTTATGTCAGACAATTCACTATCGCACCTGACAGAAGCTCACAACTTCTATCGAAGTGATCACACTGCAGTCCAATTCATTTGCTTCAGACAACCTTTTTCCGCGAACTTCCTTATTGAATGATCTGACTCAACATAATCTCACATTTTCCCGTTACGACAAAACGCCTTCCAATCTGTCCGAGCTCTGTAGCCGTGTGAGGGGTGCCGAAACAGCGGACGGTGTCGTAATTAGTTGACGCGTAACAGCGAAGGGAGCCTAATGTCCAGTAGTTTAAATAAGATTTTTGAATTCCACGCTTGGAGTATTTGCGGCAATCGATGCGAATAATCAATCTTCAAATTGATTTTGTGGTATCGAGAGACTCCGAAGAATCTGTCGTTTATGCTGTTGTCAAAAATCATGCAAACTGAAACACGAAGCCGCGTTTGTGAGGAACATTTAGTTGAAGGAAAGCATGAGCCAGAAATTTACTTGCATCTGTCTTTGACACCAAGGTAAATTGCGAAGTCAGCAGTTGCGTACTACCTGGTTTTGAGGTGGAACATAAGGTTGATGAAAACCAGAGGTCCACGCCTACCTTATGAGCCCCAAGTACGACAAAACCGGTCGTGGGCTGTCAAAGAGCTTTCCAATTACGACAAAACCGGTGGTGGGCTGTCAAAGAGCTTTCAGAAAACTTCTGAGAAGTATGCAAATGCCCGGTAGCTATTTTAACTAACGGCATCTTGTGGAGTTACTTTCTTCGTGAGCTACATATAGATTTTTAGTGATCTGAAGAGATTCGAAAAGTTTCAATGGAGATTTCGTCGTGGAAGTGAAACCAATCTATGTTGAAATGCCGAGAAGCGCTGTACAGTTGTTTCATCCTTATTGGGAATCAGCAGCAGTGCACGTCTCACGAAACTCCAGAGAGTCTTGAGCCGCGCTGAGTGATACTTCCATCTGGGAAGTAGTCAATCGAGGAGCCAGTCAACATGTGTGATCATGTGATGTGGATCGCGTGACTGAACGATGAGCGGCGTTATATCCTGCCTAATTTCGATCGAGTGAGCCGCGCTGAGTGATACTTCCATCTGGGAAGTAGTCAATCGAGGAGCCAGTCAACATGTGTGATCATGTGATGTGGATCGCGTGACTGAACGATGAGCGGCGTTATATCCTGCCTAATTTCGAGATAATCACACTGTTGATCAGTCGCTCGTGGCCTAATGGTTATCTGATCATTGTCGATATCACTCGAACTTTCCACTACTGATTTATTGTCAGCTACCGGCGAGGGCACTCAGTTCACATCACAATTCCCCGAAACTTATCAGAAGGAAATAAGCAACCGCCTTCATATCTGTCATAGTTAACCTTGAATTCTCCCCTTATTTATTGTTGACCCGGTTTCACTTCCGTTTCACATGTCACGATTGTTTGAGGGTAGCATCAGCGGCCTTTCTGTACTTCTAATCTTATCTAACTGTTAACCCACACCAAACATCTCTTATTTCGTCGGTGAGTTCCGAGCCTTTGTGACACACAGGTTAACCAATGTCCCGATTTCGTTTTAGGCAGCTGTTCCCAACTCCTCGTCACTTCCGGAGTTTTGACATGCTGGTCATGAGAATCTGACTTTGAAACAGAGACAGGAATCCAAACTATGAATAAATTAACCTCACCTCGAATCCGCTACGCGCTGTTCAAATGGGAGTTCGTATTCATCAAGGTTAAACTGTCTTCCAAGATGATGAAATTCTATAGGAACAGAGGATTTGTGCTGACGCTGTAGCTAAATCAACAGGATCTACTCCACCCAAGCGAATAAAAGGAACGTTACCAACCTTAGACGTGCAATTACTTAGACATTAGCATCAAAACAAGTAGACTATGAACCGAATAGGTGGAGCAGTCGTGAAACTTATTCAGTAGGGAGAAGACCACAGACACGCCCTCTCGTTAACGCGACAAATGCAGATAATAGATGGCTTTTGAGTAGTGCAGTTTCGCTCTCGTTGCTTTAAATTTTTCTGAGGAAAGCTATGTGTCTGATAACTCGTTCGTGGAAACTTCGGAGTACAAAGATCCACAGCCAGTCGTTAGATGTATTAATGGCGACGTCCACTGAGTCGTACTCAGTGTTGGTGGGTTATCGGGATTCAGGAAGATGGATTTATAAGGCTTAGAAAACTGGATAAATACCGCGCAGTGCAGTGTAAACAAGCCTGAGAAGAAACAACTTGAGATAGCAATCACAGAACGAACAAGGGAGATAGACAAACTGCAAATTCCTTGGAACCCAGGTTGGGGGGGGATGATTCTCCGCACATTCACCATCTTGCTGTTCTAGTACAGCCGATCCTTACCTCAAGTTCGCATCTCTATCGGCTTTCCCACACTTCGAGTTGCATGGCCTTGAAATGGAAAGTCTTTGATCAATAGAATTATTGACCAACGAAGGCCAGGTACTGGATCGTATACCTTGCATGTACACATGAGAGTAAACCTCATGGCTCCTGGTGTTTAAATTACGGATATTCTAACAGCGCTAACATAATCGCCTGGCTACCTGAAAAGAGGATCATGAATGAATACAGATCTCTGTTACTGTTGAGAATAAGACCAATAGTTTGCATACGAACTTCAACCACATGTTGACAAGAAATACTTAAACCCAAAGGGTGCTTGTTTACTGAGTTTTTGAATTCTGATAAATAAGTTCAATGTAAACTAACTACAACTAGCTACAAACTGTCCCCAAAAAGTTCATTTTTCAGGGCCTGGACTATGTTTCTTACTTGCGAGTCTAGTATTTTCAAAACTGTGCTTCATTCCTAAAGGATTATCCTTAACACAAGCATAAATCCACGGACTTTTTGCTGATTTATTTTTCTTGCACTGTATTCCCAGATGTCCCAGAAAAAAGCTTGTCCTAAAAACGCAGAATTTGTGGGACAGCAGATGATCCTCTAATTGTCTGGGTTTCGAAGGAGTCAAATACGCCTTCAAGAGACAGTTTAATTCCAAAATGTATAATGAGATGCACATCGGTGAGAAAGTTATGCCGTTCCCATTCGTAGTAAACCGTCTTTGGTCACGTGTCTCTGAAGAAATCAATCCAAATTCACGTCAAACTGAATTTGGTTTCAGTGGTGGATGATATAGAGTTTAATAGAATATCACTTGTCGGAACAAGCGACTGTTCTGTTTCAAATTCATCTCTACGTATTAAAAACAGCTGTATACCAACAGTGGTTCTGTTCTCCTTTGTAACCTAACGCGGAGAAGCCAAGAAGACGTGTGCAGCTGTTTGGATTCGGAACCACTGCACAACTTACGAACACATCTGCGGGTTCAAGCCTGCAGTCGTTCCGGCGTTATGTGAGAATAACACCTGTTTATAGGTACCGTAATGGCACGGTGACAAACCAGCATTCAGCTCTCTCAGTTCCAGGGCGCGAGTAGGCTCAGGTGGTTAGAACGCAAATTTACTGATCGGAAGTTTCATGTTTCGAACCCGACCTCTGCCTCTCGACTTCCCCTGTCTAGGCTTGGGCAACCTGGCAGCACCCCAGCCCTCGTGCTTCTTTCCGAGGGCATGGCAGTTAGGCACCGGAAGGGTGTTACAGCTGAACGATTTTTCTCTCTCAGTTCAAGCCAAATTATTTCGTGGTATCCAGCGCCTTGGCCTGCTATTTCCTGAGAGAGCATCTATGAGACTAGGGAGATATTTTCACTCCCTGAATGGATAGGTTTTTAAGCCTGGCTGTTTGCTGGAAAATAAAGAAAACTTGGGTGGGAATTATTGGTGTCTGAAATGTTCTCCGAGAATCTCTCATGTGTTGTAGGAGTCATGTCGAAGAGTAGGATCAAAACTACCAGGGCTTGGTACCCTATATCGTATAATATACCAGAGAGGGCTCACTAGAAAGATGTTGGTAAGGGAGTGGGAGTAATGCGCAAATACTGTATGAATATCTTCTTGTCTAACACTCAAACAGCCACTGCTTCTCGCTATCCCGAAAAGCTTCTCGCAATCCCCCATAAAGCTGGCAAAATGATTACTCTTCGCACCGTGTTTTCGAACAGTTTTCCGGGGCCTGGGTGGAAATTCCCTCCCACTTTAGTCTGACCTAATCAGGGTAGCAATCTAATTGGTAGCGATTCTTTAAAAAGTAAACTTTTTTCAACCTCTGTGTGACGCAGGAAATGCAATTGTTTCCCGATAGTTTGTGAACGTCTCACAAGTTTCTAAGAGATAGTTGGGTTTAGCTGCCGACGAGACACAATAAACATAATCAACAGCAGCACTTAACACAGAACGAGTGCGACCAAATCTGTCTCCAAAGCGTTTAGAAACCAACCGCAGCTGTCGGGTTTCCGGTATCAAATGTCACACCTCTGAAACTTCAAGCTTGACCGAATCGCATGAAAAAAGAAACAGTATGGCATATCAACGCTTGCGTCAGCCCCTTTTGAAATTAACCCACACCCAAGTTTCTATGAGCTTACGCTTCATTGTTGCGATCGTTACAAGTGAAACGCCGGATCTACGTGTGCTCATTGAAGTGCACGCGTGTATTAGATGAATTTCGTACAATATGGGTCTAATTAGAACATAAGGTTGACTGAACGGAAACTCGGGGAAGGTGCCCAAGCTTGTAACTAGTCGTGGGCTGTCGAGGAGTCTCCATCAACGCTGTTCCTTCAGTAAACAACGACAAGAAGACTTGTTACATAACCTACCTATGCTTAGTCTGTAGAACCGTGACCTTGACCGTAAAACGGACGCACGAGATACGATATAAGATGTACTTTGTGAGGATCCAGTTTGTGAATCCACCACACAGTTCCCGTGGCTCTGGAAAACTCGCACGTAAATTTGCCTGTATTACAAAAGATAACAAAGAATAACTTCAGTCGTTTTCGCTGTCTGTACGATTCGCACATGATCAATTACCGCACAACCTGAAACCTGCACTTTTTCAACACATTTGGGTACCCGATGGCCATAAAATTTGTATTTAAGTTACTTTACTATTCTCGTCATTGGATTTCGTTATCATCTTCTTCGGTGAGCGGCCTTCTCTTAGCGTAGAGTTTCGCGAGCTTGAGCCATGCTCCACACCAAATGTTTATTTGAAGCGAAACGTAGATACAGCTGTCATCAGGATTAAGTTCGATTTGTGTAGCAGCCCCTTTGCCGTAGTTACTTCCAGTATGTTGTGCGACGGAAGTGTGTTTAAAGAAATCAGTGCACGAATCACTTGTGGCGCCAGAAAACACTCGGTCAGTAACACTCAAGTGCCGTAGTGTTTTACAGCCGCGAGACATACCCCTGGAGGTAGGTGATTTGGGGCGTCTTCGGTCGCGAGACATCTGGAGGTAGGTGATTTGGGGCGTCTTCGGTTTTTTAACACCGATACCTCGAAAGCGCGTCGGACAAAGTCAGCGAATTTATTTGAAGATGGTTAGGAAACGCGTATTTGGTTGTGCGCGGAAAACATCCGGTACCGCTACGACTATCGTGGCTCGGCCATGTGCTATGCATATCGAGACACCACCTAACGAGACGAGTGCTGTTCTCCATTCCTCCTTCAAAATTGCGCAGACATCGAGGTGGACAATGTTTGACTTGAAAGAAGGGTGCGTTGCGGTCCAGGATGGAATGCACATTACTCCATTTCCTGAAGACATTGCAAGAAATAGCGGCGTATCAGTGGTGTTTGTGCTGCCAGTCACCCTCTATATGGTCTGGCCGAGCGTTTGGAGATGTGGAGAATTCATAATCCTTACGATAGGCCTGTACCAGGTTCCTCCCTCACCCACTATCTTCTCTTTTTCTCCGTAAGAGTTTAAGTGTAACCAAATAAACTTCGTGTTTGAGCGGCTTTAGAGCGTCGGCGTCTACACCGACGTTACTATCTCTGATAATGTTGATTTACGACAGCTGGTTACAGACTATGCCCTACTTTGCAACCAGCTGCCGCTGATCAATATTATCAAAGAGAGTAACGTCGGTGTAGACGCCGACGTCTACGGCCGCGCAAACACTCTGTCCTGTTGCGAACTGTTCAAGCCAGAGCAAACCTAAAAGCACTGACAATTTTAAAGTATAAACTATCACGAATGGACTAAGTAGAACTAATAGCAGTTCCGTCTACTGCCGTCCTTGGCCCAAATTCTGAGATTGCTGGGTCCCCTCATTTCGGAATTTGTCTTTAAATGGCTTATCTCTCACTTTGATGGAAATGGAACGATAGATTGTCGCATGATTCCTGTCTGATCTGATTTCAACCAAGGTTGCCAGTTATCCTTCTGCGTTAGAACGTCCTTGAAAGACCTTGATATTCTTCGTCTACTAATGCAAAAGACCGCAGCATTCAAGAAGATATTTCAAGTTGATGCATTTTGCGGACATAACTGACCCAGTCACTAGTGTCCGTCCGTAAAACTCAAGGGAGAAACTTGTTATATACATTAGAAGGATTTCAGTACGAAGAACCGAGGAATAATTCCAGTTCAAGTCACGTGGTTCCAGAGGTACCATCAATGACAATGTATTGGCCTCATAGCTAATAGTTCTAGTACTGACCACCTTTCATTTTTAAGATGGTGTGCAGACAACAGCTTCAAAGATATCATTATGTTCTCCGGAGCAGTGGATTTTGGAGTAGCTTCTATGCCTGCAGTCTGAAGTTTCCCGTTCCTCAAGTTTTGCTAAAGCTGTTCTGCTCGTTGTCACCAGCCCGAGTATAAACAACAAAATGATTTCATAAACGAAACTACTCACAAGGTTGCTGAAAACTCTTTGGCAGCCCACGACCGGTTTCGCCCTTCTTGAGGCTCATCAGGTAGGCGTAGTCTCCTAGTTTCCGTCAACCTTATAATCTACTTGAACCCAAATTGCACTGCTTTCGAGAAATATATTCATTTGCAAATCAATTTGGCTTTTTATTTTGTTTTCGAGAAATACACTCGTTTGCAAATCAACTTGGTTTTCACGGGAAACTCAATTGAAACTCTCGTTTATGATGTCCTCCAGCTGAATGTGC
>NW_008751844.1:401358-414335 GCF_000715545.1 Opisthorchis viverrini
CACAACCTGAAACCTGCACTTTTTCAACACATTTGGGTACCCGATGGTCATAAAATTTGTATTTAAGTTACTTTACTATTCTCGTCATTGGATTTCGTTATCATCTTCTTCGGTGAGCGGCCTTCTCTTAGCGTAGAGTTTCGCGAGCTTGAGCCATGCTCCACACCAAATGTTTATTTGAAGCGAAACGTAGATACAGCTGTCATCAGGATTAAGTTCGATTTGTGTAGCAGCCCCTTTGCCGTAGTTACTTCCAGTATGTTGTGCGACGGAAGTGTGTTTAAAGAAATCAGTGCACGAATCACTTGTGGCGCCAGAAAACACTCGGTCAGTAACACTCAAGTGCCGTAGTGTTTTACAGCCGCGAGACATACCCCTGGAGGTAGGTGATTTGGGGCGTCTTCGGTTTTTTAACACCGATACCTCGAAAGCGCGTCGGACAAAGTCATCGAATTTGTAACAAGATGGTTAGGAAACGCGTATTTGGTTGTGCGCGGAAAACATCCGGTACCGCTACGACTATCGTGGCTCGGCCATGTGCTATGCATATCGAGACACCACCTAACGAGACGAGTGCTGTTCTCCATTCCTCCTTCAAAATTGCGCAGACATCGAGGTGGACAATGTTTGACTTGAAAGAAGGGTGCGTTGCGGTCCAGGATGGAATGCACATTACTCCATTTCCTGAAGACATTGCAAGAAATAGCGGCGTATCAGTGGTGTTTGTGCTGCCAGTCACCCTCTATATGGTCTGGCCGAGCGTTTGGAGATGTGGAGAATTCATAATCCTTACGATAGGCCTGTACCAGGTTCCTCCCTCACCCACTATCTTCTCTTTTTCTCCGTAAGAGTTTAAGTGTAACCAAATAAACTTCGTGTTTGAGCGGCTTTAGAGCGTCGGCGTCTACACCGACGTTACTATCTCTGATAATGTTGATTTACGACAGCTGGTTACAGACTATGCCCTACTTTGCAACCAGCTGCCGCTGATCAATATTATCAAAGAGAGTAACGTCGGTGTAGACGCCGACGTCTACGGCCGCGCAAACACTCTGTCCTGTTGCGAACTGTTCAAGCCAGAGCAAACCTAAAAGCACTGACAATTTTAAAGTATAAACTATCACGAATGGACTAAGTAGAACTAATAGCAGTTCCGTCTACTGCCGTCCTTGGCCCAAATTCTGAGATTGCTGGGTCCCCTCATTTCGGAATTTGTCTTTAAATGGCTTATCTCTCACTTTGATGGAAATGGAACGATAGATTGTCGCATGATTCCTGTCTGATCTGATTTCAACCAAGGTTGCCAGTTATCCTTCTGCGTTAGAACGTCCTTGAAAGACCTTGATATTCTTCGTCTACTAATGCAAAAGACCGCAGCATTCAAGAAGATATTTCAAGTTGATGCATTTTGCGGACATAACTGACCCAGTCACTAGTGTCCGTCCGTAAAACTCAAGGGAGAAACTTGTTATATACATTAGAAGGATTTCAGTACGAAGAACCGAGGAATAATTCCAGTTCAAGTCACGTGGTTCCAGAGGTACCATCAATGACAATGTATTGGCCTCATAGCTAATAGTTCTAGTACTGACCACCTTTCATTTTTAAGATGGTGTGCAGACAACAGCTTCAAAGATATCATTATGTTCTCCGGAGCAGTGGATTTTGGAGTAGCTTCTATGCCTGCAGTCTGAAGTTTCCCGTTCCTCAAGTTTTGCTAAAGCTGTTCTGCTCGTTGTCACCAGCCCGAGTATAAACAACAAAATGATTTCATAAACGAAACTACTCACAAGGTTGCTGAAAACTCTTTGGCAGCCCACGACCGGTTTCGCCCTTCTTGAGGCTCATCAGGTAGGCGTAGTCTCCTAGTTTCCGTCAACCTTATAATCTACTTGAACCCAAATTGCACTGCTTTCGAGAAATATATTCATTTGCAAATCAATTTGGCTTTTTATTTTGTTTTCGAGAAATACACTCGTTNTGCCGATCACTGAGTGGCTGGTTGTGTTGCATCAAAGTCTTATGGTGAAATCGTTCGAAATCCAAATGAAGGTGCTCGGTTACTGAAGAACCACGGTCGAATATCTGGTGCGCTTCAGAAATAACAAGTGGGGTAAACTATTCACAAGGTTGCTGAAAAGTGCTCGACAGCTCACGACCGGTTTTGTCCTTCTGAGGCTTTGCAAATGAGTATATTTCTCGAAAACAGTTCCAATGGGGTTCAGGTAGAACATAAGGAAACTCGGGGACTGCGCCTACCCGATGAGCCCCAAGAAAGGCGAAACCGGTCGTGGGTTGTCGACAGATTTTCAGCAACCTTGTGAGTAGTTTCCTTTATGAAAATGTACTGCGATCTCTCGAATATCGTGCCAACTGAAACATGAGGCGGCCTGTGTGCAGCACATTCAGCTGGAGGACATCATAAACGAGGGATTCAATTGAGTTTCCCGTGGAAACCAAGTTGATTTGCAAACGAGCGTATTTCTCGAAAACAAAATGATTTGTCCAATTGAATGTACCATAGCTGAGCTGCTTCAAGGCCAAACGGTTGGTTTGTAGAGAGATGGGATAGGACCAATTATTGTTGCCGTTGTTGGTGTTGTTAGTCCACATCACACGCCTAGTGCATATTTTGGCAGGACAATTAAAACTGTTGGTGAATTCACATAGACAGCTCAACAAGCCGGAAGTTGCGATCGCCAGAAAAACCGTTTATTCTGTTGGCATGCACACACTCTAATTTGGGCATTCGTTAACGTGCGCGGGTTCGAAATTCAGTGGAAAAGTGAGAGAGAGAGAGAGAGAGAGAGAGAAGAGAGAGAGAGATTGTGGATAGTCAAAGAGTACAGACTGGGTTGGTGGAGCGTTTTATGGTCGAAAGTTATGGGAGCGCATTTCAAGAGTTTTCAATAATCATTTAAGGACTAATTGAGAGCTATAAAAAAATGGGAATTACGCCCATGCACTCGAATTTCGCTCCTGGGTTGAGAGTGTAACTAGTCGCATATCTGCAGAGTTTTAAACAAAGACTGCCATTCTGGGACACTGTAATGAAAATTCATCGTTAAGCGATGTGTAGAAATTTGAGCCAACGGAGTGTCGTTGGGCTTGATTACGGAAGTGTTTGATGTTATATCTCACCGTGAAAATGATGGCACAATTCTCCGAAGCTTCAATATATAGATCNAGGTAGCCTAGTGCGCTTAACGACGCTCGATCATCTGCTGTGAGTCTACATAAAGGACTATCCAGTATTGTTTTCCAGTTGCATAAACCGCGGGCGGGCTGAAGTCAAGCTGATTGGCATGTGGTTTAGAAGCAGAGAACTAAGTATGCAGCTGCATTCTCAACTTATACACCGTCCCGGAGTGCGAGCACTCCTCATGGATTCCTCATACGGTTGTCGGATTGGGCAACTAACCTGCTGCGAGGCTAATTTATTTACACCATACGAATGTGGTTTCTATGAAGGTCAGAAAGATCCACCATTAGCTACTGGTGTTTGAACAACGTCCGTGAAGCAGAGCAGGATGGGTAGAGGACTGACCTATCCACATCCAGTCCTACCAAATCTGATTGACCTAACTTCTTGGGGCGTTCCCACAGAATTAAAATCGCCCCCAAAAAACGCCTACTTCATTAATAAGTGGGACAGAATGTAACTGTCATTCATAGGGGATACTGTCGAGGGATTCGCCAGTCAACCGTGAGTGGGAACAATATGAATCTTATTTAAGTTTTTCGATTAAACTGAGCATTCGTTGCATCTAGGTGCTTTGATTAACTTCTACCGTGGTGCGTCGAAGCATCCTTCATGGCCCAACAGGACCACAAGCACATGGCCCATAGTCACTGAGGTTAAACCGCTTACAGCTGAAAAACGACGGAGGTCTTCATACCCCAACCGATGTCAGATCACCCAGTTGCAATCCATCTTATGTGGCAGCTTTGTGCCCCTCATTCTACGCTAGAACTGTGAGCATGGCAGTTCCCGCGCACCTCGGTAAAACTATCAGCCAGGTAAAATGGAATTTAGCCAGGAAGAACCAAATATAATCAGAAAACACTAAATGTGACAGTCACTTGATAAACCAGACTCGTAGTGTCTCGACTGCGTTACACACTTGAAAAGTTAACAGTGGACTTGCTGAAACTTTTAGACTCATAACAGAGTGGAATTTTTCAACCGAAAAAATGTTCCGTCAGCCAGATGCTACTCTCTAAATGAATTCAGTGTATTTTAGGATGGTGTATCTAACTATTGATCGCCCTCTAGGCTGATCGGAGATTCCTAGGACTACCAGAAAACTCATTGTGCCTTGTTCGGACTTTTTTCTCTCGGAAATCGTTCAGAGGCTAGGCACTCTGGTCAGTTCATTTTCTCTGAAGGCGCTTCTACTTGCAGAAAATAAATTGAACTCACATTTGCCTCACTCTCTCTCTTGAATAGTCCTCTTCGTGTCCTTGCGTGATTATTCTTGCTGTTCCACACCCTAGTTGGGAGAGCACTAGGCTCGATTTTCGCTCAACAGCGGTGTATACCCTTGGCCATGTCTGGATTTGAACTGAGGGCACCTGACTTGCGAGGGTAATGTATTACAACTAGAACACTCTGACATGCGAGGGTAATGTATTACAACTACTCTCCTAGAACACGCTAAACACATCTGAATTATCATTCCCTAACAGATGAACACTTTCACGCTTGAGCGATCGATTATCCGGTGGCACGACGACCAAGTTTTTTCGATCGACTTACCAGCCTTTCAGGGTGTCCCAATTAGGTAGCGCCACGGATGCTGTGAATCCGTTCTGCTTTGCAGTACATAACATCTCGTTAAATGCACTTCTGTTACAAATAACCCGTGTCGCATACTTCAAACTTGTTTATTCTTACGTTTGGCGACTTTTTCAAGTGACCACAGCAAACTTGGATGCTGAAAAATCATCGCGCAATATACTACTCATAAGGCTGTTGAAAACTCAGCAGTCTACGATCGATTTTGCCCTTCTTCCGACTCATGAGGTAGGCGCAGTTCCCAAGTTTCCTTCAACCGTATGTTAAAATAGATTTCAAAAGATAAATTCATTTGTATAGGAATTTAATTTTGACACAAGACTCAACCGAATCCAGCTGAACCTCTCGTATCAAGTCTTTTTTTACCGGACTATAATTTACTTTACTTTTCTCCACCTGATTTAGTCTGACGTGTCTGCACTAGCTTACTTGCACGAAAACCGAAATGCATATCCAAAAATAAATGATCATGATCGTACTAACGAACATTGGCTGTTGATCAGGCGGCGTTAGACTGTTTGCCGAACTTGGGAATCGGCTTTCAGATTTCTCGAAACCGTGAGAGTAGCCAGTCCACGCACTGACTATCTTACCCCGTTTGACGAGCCTACCGAGCCTGCCAAGCTCGGTAGGCATATGAACTGCCACCTGGGCTACAAACATTTAGACATATGTCAACTAGCAAACACAGGTTTTGTAGGAAATTACAAGCTACTGGCTTCTTCCTACAGGCATCCGTGCTTTTTCCATTCCGTAACGTCGCTTTTTTTGCTGTGTTATCATAATCCTTCTGACAAAGTGGGAGTCTGCCAACTGATAAGTTCTGACTGATTCTGTCGTGCCATTCTTCGTGCCATCAGCACCTGAAAGAAAGCACTTAGTCCACTATCCTCTCCATTCATCCCTTATAGACGACAAAGAGAGAGATAGTTGACGAGCAACAGTCCAGAACGAGGAATCATGATAAATGGGAAGTCACCAAGCGTTCCGCAACAACAGTATCGTTTGACAATTCATGCCGTCCGGAATAGTTGTACTGGCTGTCTGATGACTCCAGATAAAGTTGGATATACAACAACCGTACAAACGTCACATTCATTCAAGTGGTGTTTCTCCACTCAACTGGCAATTGATCTGGGTTTTTATCCATCAAAACAGTATTTCTGTTGTGCTAGAGCGAGTGAATCAAACCCAATTCCCACAGCTTAGCTTGCTCTCTCACAAGAATATTCGGGCTGTGGGTTTCGCATCCCAGTTCACTGAACCAGTCTGGATACAGACGTTGGGCTACCACATGGCTATTCGGTAAAGTGACTGAGGAGTATGAAACCCTAAGTGAATTTCTCCATTTTTTTCAATTCCGAGAGAAAAATGTGTTGTGGTTTGTTCATACTTCAGTCTCCTATTAAATTACGAAGCGAAAAATGAGCGGACATCCGGTGGTCACGTGATTGCTGTCGTAGTGACCCTGATGTTTTTAATGAAAACCCTGCCCATTTGAAGCAGTTGCTAGCGTGTTCAGGTTTCGCACTAAGCCCGAAGACATTTTTGAGATCAGCGTGTTTGCTGGCTTCAAGAAGATGTCTAGGGGTCGATGACTGTGGGCTTCGACACGCTCACCGACTCGTCTGATCCGGTCGCAGCTTCAACCGAATCAAGAGCTTCCCGGCACGCTGAAAACGTTAAATTCCTCCTAATGAATGCGTTACCGCAACTACTCGGAAACTGATAGACCGCATAAGTGGCGGAAAGCGCAGACAAACTAGTGAGTCACTTGTGGGCGGAAGTCCACTTATCGTACACACGAGGCGCACTTGTAAGGTAGGACAAACGCAATTCAGAACCAATGTCACTTTGTGCTGTAGTTTACTGACTACATGGTCAAGCTCACAATACCGAGGCAGGAGTGCACGCAGCCTCTTTGCTTCATGAGCCAGGGGATTAGCTTGTTTCAAATTCGTATAAATGATTGTCTTGATCATGTACCGGTATATTCGTCCACAGAAATTCCTAGTAGACTGCTATCTGGTTCGTGTTATATATCCTTATATCTCTGTGGAACAAAGCCCTGAGCAGACACTCACTCAGACACAGTCGGTGCAAGGCCATACAAGTGTACACAAATTGGGCGACGTTGCTGCCCGAATCGTCATCTTCATCATCATCAAAGGCAGCAACATCAGTGTTGCCACAGATGCTTCACTGCCATACAACCATTAGGTTTGTCTAGTTGTATATATATAATTGTATTAAAAGCCCTACATTGAAGAGAAGAGAAAAAGAATGGGTGAGAGAGGGGACCTAGTGCTGGCCTATGTCAAGCATACTGAGGTGCCCACACCTCCAACCGCTCAATCAGACAATCTGGAAAGAAACTGACAGCACGAACGCCACTGACATCGATTAGCCGCCATTTCTTGCAACGTCTCCAGCCAAGCACAGACGGGGTCACGGGGACCCCATCCTGGAAGTCGCACAACACCAACAACACCCAAACTCTTCGTGATCTCTTTCACGCCTTTTTGCCAAGTCATGTGCTGTCCACCTCGCGGTTTGCGCCATCCCGAAGGAGGCACGGAGAACAACACTCGTCTCGGTAGTCGGTGTTTCGCAATGCGTAGCACATGACCGAGCCATCGTAGTCGATGATGCTGAATATTTTCTCGGTTTGAAGTGCCTGCAGCACAACCAAATACCCGTTTTCTAATCAACTCGTTACTAACACGCTGCCCGAATGCTGAACACCATCCATCAATTCTGTAACCAGTTAAAGCTCAGGTTTGGTTTTTGTGGAAAGAAAAACGATATGAAGAAAATAAATCTGCCTTTATCGAATGATAGGAAATTCCTGATTAGAATTTCACCGACTCCCATTCACCTGATATGGGAACATATGGTTCTGGGTGCTTCAAACGCCACAGCTACTTGCATATCGATTTCTGACACCCCATATCCCCACCGGAACGACAGCTCCGCACAAGCGCATGGAAAGGAGACACTTGGGTGTCTTTTTCTACTGCCGTCAGGTTATAAAGTGACCAAAGAAAAAAAGAGAGATTTAGTTGAGTCTGTCGTGCAAACCAAATTGACTTGCAAATGAGTGTATTTCTTGAAAACAGTCCAATTTGGGTTCAAGTAGGACATAAGGTTGACGAAAACTCGGAGACTGCGCCTACCTGATGAACCCCAAGAAGGGCGAAACCGGTCATGGGTTGTCGAAGAGTTTTCAGCAACCTTGTGCGTAGTTTCCTTTACGAAAAGAAAAAATTCTTCTTCCAATAAATACCGAGTACTGATGATATCTCCTGGAGCGTGGCCTCTACTTGGCTTCCAAGGGTAGACAGTATAATAACGCGGTCGGATCTGTCATACTTTTTCCGATCACAAAGGTGCGCCGCGTTCAAAAGACCGCAGATTCTTAACTTTTGACCTCCAATGATCCCGAAGCGTTGTACGCATCCAGTGGTAACATTAAGTTAGTAATAATGAGTTACGCCAGGTGGTTTTGGGGGACATTCACACTCCTTCGATAGATCAGCTGGTCACATTTCAAATATTGCGCTGGTTTGACCATATACAAAGCATACCAGAGAACCATCTGCCTCACAAAGCGTACTTTTTCTAGCCTTGTGTAGGATGGAAACGATCCAGGGGAAGTATCAGGAAGGTCAGCTTCCTGAAAGCAAACACTAAATGCTCGAAATCCACCGAGGCTCTCCGCTCCGCTAGATGTTGGCCAGACAGACAACGCCCCCGCAATATGCAGCACGCCGCAGCCAGACCGTGTGCGTCAGCATTGGACCAAGTTCAGACAGTGTCCCTCCAATAAATAGTTTGAGACCGTTATACATTCGCACTCGCACGCACTCAGGCTCTCGCACTCGCTTGTTCGGAATATAGCTGTTGTGTTCCCTTCTGTGAGTCTTTTTTCTCCGGCACTAGGCAGTGGAGCGGGTCGGCAGCAGATATAACAGGAAGTCAGTCCATGGCTTGGCGCGAAAGCCCTTACCAATAAACTAGATGACCTGGGTAAATGCCGTCCCTCCAGATCGAGACCCCTGGAAGAGTCAACCAATGGTAAGTGATCCTGACAGATATGGCTGTTTCACGCAGCCAATGAAGGCATCGCATCAAATCTAGCGTAGCTCTCAATTCCAGCCATGGTGAACAAACAGATCCACTTATCGTCAATCCACGGGTTGGACCATCGCCTCCAACGCGTGGACCTCGTTCCCTTATTCCGCTTGTCGTCGGTGATCGGAGCTGTAACAAATGGTACTTGATACACGCACAAAATTATTGGCTGAATCATTCTTTTTTATACAAATTCTATCAGCTATTTATCTGAACGACGAAGCTATATGAAAATAGCAGACTGCCTGTCACGTCTACAATGAAGCTCACACCAACGCCGGTGGTTTTTCAATGAGAAACCGAAAGTAACCTGGGCGGCAAACGGTTCTTTCGGTATAGGCAGAATTACATTTGAAAATTGTCTTACGATGAGCTGAAATTCGTGTTGTTCACTAGGTCAAGATTTCATTAACCCACCGTATCAGGAAAATAAAATACACCGTGAGAAGAGACGGTAAAAATCATGCGCAATTTATTCTTCTTGATAAGGATGCTTTGAATGATAAGACTATTTTGAAGAAACGAGGCGAACTAGGTTTGCGTTTTATGGCTTACACGCAAAGTCATATCTCTTCTCCTAGTCAGTAAAACTCCACAGATAAACTCACTGATCACATTCATTTGTTCTTTCGCAACACAATAGACTTGAGCATAATCAACTTCCAGACAGCAATACATAACGCCGTCAGTTCAAACAAAGTCTACTGCATCTGCTTAGGCGAATCTCATGGCAAGCAAGCATCGATAGTTCTCTGTTTTATCCTGTTTTTCTCCTCCACCCTCAACAGTTTCGGCGCGAAAACAAGTTCAGATTGCGACAAATACACTCATTTGCAAATCAGTTTTGTTTTCACGGGAGACTCAAGCGAATCTCTCGCTTGTGATGTTCTTCAACTGCACACAGGCCGCCTCATGTTTCGGTGGACACGATATTCTAGAGATCGAAGTATATTTTCATAAAGGAGACTACTCACAAGGTTGTCTAAAACTCTTCGACAGCCCACGATCGGTTTCGCCCTTCTTGGGGTTCATCAGGTAGGCTTAATCGCCGAGGTTTCGTCAACCTTGTGTTTTACTTGAGCCCAAATTGGCCTGATTGCGACCGATTGCAAATCAGTTTGGTTTTCACTGGAGGCTCGAGTGAATCTCTCGTTTGTGCTGTTTTTTTAACTGAATGTGCTGCACACAGGCGCCTCACGTTGAAGGTGGCACGATATACTCCGATATACTGCGGTACTTCGAACATGGCCTTGATTGTTGGTGATGAAATTCCGGTATTCATGGTCTTTCTTCTCATGAGATACTCGGAATTTCACATCATGAGTGACAGTACTCCAGGTCGAGCAGTCTCAAAACATTCGTTTCTAGGTAGCTTATTAGGCGGAGTAAGATGGTTCCTGTCGTGCCTGAAAATATTTACCCAAAGATCCCAAAGTAACAATGTTTTAACAACTTTTAGCAAGTGCATCTACGTTGGACCTAGCTGGAGTCAACTGACGTTATCGCAGGCCGCTTGTCAGAAGAACAAACTAGGCATTTTCACTCCTCGTCTACCATACACATGAGCGTTTTCGGCAACGGAACACTTTGGAAAGCATTTTTGCCCCGATGATCCCCATTCTCACGTCTATATCACCAAGTGGAGCTAATCGATGATGGTGAAACAGTGAAAGATGGTGATTCATGCATTGTGGAGTGATTAACGTGCAGAACAACAGTTAACCGGTCATCTATTGAACAGAACACGTTGCCATACTGTCCTTTCCCAGGTTATGTAACAGAGGATTTTATGACAAAATCAATGATAACTAGCCAGGTCGTTTGCCCGGTAGGAAGTCATTGGGTCCAACCAGAACACTGGCAACAGAAAAGCACTTTTGTTCTGTCGTTCACTTATCGAAGTCTTTCTTGATCTTTTACCTGATAAAAAACAACACGAGGGGCCACAATGCCACAGTACGCGAGCATCCTCGAGGTACTGAACTCGACCAATAGTAAAAAAATGGCAGTATCCCCTTTTTCGACATTGGATAGGTTGTCGCTTAGGCGTGACTGTGTTTTAGTATGTGAATTAAAGCTACCGACGAAAATTCGGCTAAAAATAGTCCGAAGTAGCGGAATTCCGTACGGTTGCTGCCTGTCGACTAAATCCTTAGCTGGCTTGTAGTAGGGTGTTATTGGCGTTTCCAGGGAACCACCCAATGAACTGAGAAACCACCAGTTTATGACACATTTCCTAACACTGGGTGGTCAGTCGCTCGAGAGTGACAAGAAATTAGGTGTCAAAGACTCTCAGAAAGTGAAATTCTTCTTTACTCGATCCAGGCGCTTACTTTAGAGGGACGAAACGGAGTGTTGTTCGTTCCGGTAAAGTCATGGATGATCGTTATTGACCCAAGAGAAAGAGCAGTAGATTTTTTCTCCTATGGAATGTTCTGCACAGGGACCGCCTCCGGCTTCAGCTGGTACTCCATTCAAGGTTTCGCGGCAAATTTTATTGACACAGTATACTACTCATTAGGTTGGAGAGTTTTGAACGATTTTCTGAGTAGTGAGGTATGTCAAGAAAGAATTACACTGGAACTCCTTTGGGTACAAGCATCTGCTTCCGTTGTTTATTTTGAACTGTGCATTGGAAAGACAAGTTGATGTTATTATCTGTTATATTCTTTGTTTCGTTTGCCAGTTGATAAATCATCGTGTATTATACTATCCACAATGCTTAAAGTTCAAACACTGGTCACCTGGCTTCACACCTCAGGTCACAAACTAAGCAGCTTCCCTACTTGATGTGTTGCATCATCTCAGAAGACGTCCACATCTATCAACTCTTTACGAGGAAGCAATGACAGAATAGGAACCACAGATATCGACTCCATTCACAGGTTCACCTACCGCAGGCACGCCTAGACTGGACTTTGAAAACTCTGTGACAATCGACTACAACCGATGCTTTGTTAAGACTAGGTAAAAAGAGCCACGGTCGATCACTGCACCTGGAAGAAATAGTTTGATCGAACGGTTTTCCTATGGCAGCGATACACAACCTCACAGACTGGAGAGGAACTACCTACTGCAGAAGTACAAGGTCTAACTTTATTGCTCCCAATCTTGTGGAACACATGCATATCAACATTTAAGTGAATGTGGAAAATTCGCACGCACCAAATCGATGCTGAAATTTGAAGTGAAAGCGACAGAAAGCAGAGCTAATCCTGACTAATTCTGTCTCCCTGGTAAACAAATGTGAATGCGTTTGTGCCGATCCCAAGGTAAGGTAAGTGAAATTTTCGGTTGGCAGTTACCATGGCAACCTGCGAAAACGGCGACATGACAACAGAGGAACCGTTGAATGTTCATGTGCGGATCATCCATATCGTACCGAAGACGAATTTGCCCCAGAATCCCGTTATGGAAACGCCCTCCCTGTAGAGAGGTCCATGTTAAATAGGGAATATATATATATATATATATATATATATACTCGGTACCTTTTGAGGACCTACCTCTTAACATACAGAAACTACGATACTCTGAGGAAAACCCTCTGACGGCATTCGCAGTACCAACGAATTGGTTGTCATCACCTTTAGAATCATTGATCTCAAGTATCGACCACCATGTCATCCATCCAATCGCAGGAGGGTAAGATACGTGGTGTGTGTTGGGCACACCTACTGATCAATTACCTAATCACATTGGTATCTAAACACTTGTCTTACTGCATCCGACAGCAAGTCCGGTTTGGCTTCATTGTTTTGCGTTAGCTGAAAACTGTAAACTTGTCTTTCATTAAAACCTGTGTGAGAAACCAAAGAATACCCAGGCAAAAGAAATATACTCAGTCGCCAGCCACACAGTCTTCCATAATGTTCAGTTCAATGTAATTAGCTCGCAAAACAAATCAAGTTCACACACAAAATCCAAGTTATCATTGATAGCTGTGGTTTCTCAGACGCTCTTAATTATTCTCTGTCGTTCTGGCTCTCACCTCAAATTTTCCTTCTCCAGTTCGGCTACCCGGACAGCAAAATATCTGATTTCA
>NW_008751844.1:417027-434727 GCF_000715545.1 Opisthorchis viverrini
ACCTGTCACACCAAGTTGCACACAACTGATGGTCAAAATTCGCTTGCAAAGAAAGCTTATGTTAACGACGGACTCAACTGAACCACAGCTGAATCTCTCGTTTATGATATTCTCCATCTGTTTGTTCCACCAAAAGATTGCCTTACGTTTGTGTTAGAACGACTTTCGAGGTAGCGAAGCATTTTCATCTCAAGTGTTGATCGCGTGGCTGTTAATCTTGGCTTGGCAGTTGGCTTGCAAGCGTTTCGTCACCGAACCGGGAGACATCATCATCCAAACGCGCATTGATAAAGTCTCCTCTTTCGGTGACAAGAAGTTTATAAGCTAATTGACAAGCTCGGGGAATGCACCAAGACCCACTTGATCAACAGCCACTAAACCTACCCCGGCTACCAATATTTCGACGTAATACCAAGCATTTTCCAAACCTAACACAAGGTTTTTTGCCGGCTAAATGGGGGAAAGCCAGTTCGTGACAGAGTAATTCCAAGAACTGGGACCGTTTCGACAACACAGGTAGAGAGATTTAACTAGTAATGCGTGGGAATAAATTCTAGTATTCCGACCGGTCAAAAATGCTGTGTGGTTGAACAACTAAGTAGTGAAGAACATTTTGTTAGATTGAAATTACATTAAATCCGATGAAGAAGCCGTAATTCTACCACGAGAAGAGGTTTTGAAGGACTCACAGGAACATCTCAGAGTGGCAAATGTCACACCACACGAACTCTGTGGAGGGCGCGTCCTGCGGATATTCGCCACCCTCATCTTTTTGACAAGACTGATTATGATTTCACATTATCAACTTTCAGTTCAAGGGCTAGGCTCCAACACAGTTCTGCCTGCTGCGAACAGGTTGTAAGTACACGCAGACAAACTGACCTGCAACCAGACCGACAGGAAGTGTTTGCTCTGGGGATTAATGCTATAGTGCTTGAGTAATGAATGGAATTCGATCCTCAAAACTGAGGACACCTACACTGAACTTGCCCATTGTGAATTCACTAGAATTTTCATTACGTACCCCTCATCATGCCTACGAAACGACCTCGGAGATGACCTATCAAAAATTAATCAGTATATTCCTGTTGCCTGTTCTTCAGTGTAAGGTATCAGTTTAATTTATATCAGTTACCACTGTCAAAGAAAATGAAGCCTACACTAAAAAAATGTCATAACAGAAATTTTATTGCAATGATCAAAAGTGATCAATAAAAAATGACTTTCAGGCTACCTGTCAAACACGTTCCACTCTTGGTGATATACACATTTGCTAACAAATGTGGTTTTGCGAGAGACTCACCTGAAACCCAACTGAACCTCTCATTTATGATGTTTCTAAGACTGACGGAAACTCGGGGACTACGTCTAAGTGATCAACCCCAACAAGGGCGAAACCGGTTGTGGGCAGTCGGAGAATTTTCAGCAAACTCATCAGTAGTGCGTTACGAATATACAGGTATCGCGATATCTCGAATATTGTAGCAACTGAAACACGAGACAGCCTGGTGTAGCAAACGCAGTTGCTTATAAACAACATAAACCGGAGATTCAGCTGGGTTCCAGTTGAGTCTCTCGCAAAACCAAATTTGTTTGCAACTGAGTGTATTTCGCTAAGTTGGTGCAATTTGGTTTCAAGTAGAGCATGAGATTGACGGAAACTCGGGGACAGCGCCTACCTGATGAGCTCCAGAAAGGGCGAAACCGGTCGTCGGCTGTCAACAAATTTTCAGTAGCCTTATGAGCATTGTATTATGCTCCATTCTTATCATTTGACTGCCTATCTTGCGACCAGACAAGATAAATTGGCCTGCTGTTGTTTCTGATTTGGTTAGACATGAAATAAGGTGAAGCATAGAAAAACTTGTGGTTTCCTGTTCGAATTATCCCAATGAACGGTTGAAAATGTCACATGTAAATTAGAAACAAAAACGTAGAACTTTCTCAGCTTGGATACATAAGATTTCATTCCACAACGCTCAACCTGAATATTGTTGAATACGTTATACGTGATACGGTTTCACGCTTCATACCAAATAAAAATTTTTGAATAAACTCACCCGATATTTCCGTTTGTCAGATGTCTATTTTAACAGAGAATATTCAAAATCCCAACTCAACTTCCGCCCCTCATCATCTCCAATAATTGATTCGACCGTTGGAATTGTGACAGTGACAGCTGAGGCGACCAGACTGAAACGTACTCATCATTGTTAACTGACCAATCGGATGCCGAGAACAGGAACATGCCAATTGGTCCTCGCCTACGCCCTGTCTATGTTGGTCTGAGTAGTCATGACCACCGTTCGGAAATATTCTCCGCCTGACTCGCTTGAACGAGATGAAATCGTCCCATCTGGAAATGTTGCCGATTCTGAGGAACACAACCCGAAACTAGCTCGGCCCTCTAGTACCATCCCCAAAAAAGCATTATTTGATAGCCGAGCAGACCAAGTAGGTATTCTCGTCTGTTCCAATCTGTCTTTTAAAAAAGCTTCGCAGTTCAAAACTTTGCCGAAAATTCAAAGGTAGAAGCAGAATAAAATTCGAGATATTGTCTTAACAATTTTATTTCACTCCTCTGGGTGGTTTGGACGTATCAGACTCGGATTAGAAATTCTGCTCATAAAGTTGAAATGAAACTGCTGGGTGAATTTCTACTTGGAGGCGGCCAAGTGCATAGACTAGTAAGCGGTTTGAATCGATTAGAATGGCAGGGTGTTCCAACAGTCTCCTGACGACTGGTGACAACTGCTCATTCTAATCACGTGTCTGGTCAACAAGGAGAACAGAAAGTGGATTAACTGGCCGACCAAACTTCTGAAGTACGTACGCTGCTTCGTCGATTTTGAGAAATGCCACCACAGGTGTCGTTTGGCCCCCGGAGATAAGCGGTTATTTTATCTACAATCCGGTTGGTTTGAAACAAGTCAGTATGGCATCGAAATTTTCAGCCCAGTCGTCCGCGGTGTAGAATTCCTAAGCAGCTATGAACTTTGTGCGATCAAGTTGATTTTTAATAAGTTGATTTTTGAGTCTACAGACAACCGGTGGCACGCAAAATATACGAAGCACGGTTCTTTTTGGAATACATTCCTAGGTAATCTGAGAGGAGACACCATATGTTTTCTGAGCGAGTCTTCCATTAATTTTTTTAATCTGTCTACTTTGTCCATTTTCCGAGTCACCGTCCCCACTGTCTATGTGCCACAAAACATGAGAGCTTTTCGGAACTTACAAGCAGTGAACTCACTTTAAGTTTTTGATTGTACGATTGTGAAACTCTACATAAAATGTGCTTCATATTTAGTGGTTCAAAGCTACAATACCTACATAAAATTCTTCACAACTGATGGAAAACTTGACAAATGAACAGATTTTATTCTGCTACGGAACTACCCCTTACGGCCAGTTAGTTAATTTGAGGCAGATGTGTGAAACTTGACCCCACAACGACGAACCTAGCACCAGTTGGAAGAACCTAGCTTTCAGTCACTGAGTTCTAACAGGTATCTATTTTGATTACTCGTAAGACCCGCAATTTGGCGTAGGTAGTAACTTGACTGACGCTGACGAACGGAGTTCTAAAGCAAAGGCATGTGTCATAGCTTCAAGGTCATTCCTGAAGGTCACTCTAGAAGGTTTCGATTTTCTAAGCGTGTGGATACATGCCTCAACATGTAGGCCACCAAAGTGTACAACCATCAGTTGGACTGAGCTAAGTTCTGAACTCAGATGCGAAAGTTTTGTTCATTGGGTTGGCGGAGATCGTGCATTATTTCCAGGATTTTGGTCCAAATGAAGTCTCCTGGCCTGAAGGTTCGTGGTTCGAAGCCAACCTCAGTATCTCGAATGCTTCTGTTTAGGCTTGGCGAACCTGAAAGTATCTCAACTTCCTTCTGGTGACATGGCACCAAAGCACCGAAAAGGTGTCACGTCTAGGAGATTACTTTTCCAGGATCCACCCGGTAGTTGGCAGGCAAGATCTGCACATGTATTGATACCAATGTTACGAAGAAATCGATTCGCAAGTATCAAATTAAACAAAATCTAATAATTCGGTGCTTTCATAGTCTGTAACTGGATGGGTTAGTGTTTTTTTCGCATGTTCCGGCAGATAGTAACGAGCACTGGATGATTTTTGTGGCCAATGAGCTATAAGGCTGGTTCGGGGAAAACTCTTATGGTTAATATGTAAGTGGTTATCGTGAAGAAGTTACCGGCATACCAGATAGGAAGAGAATGCAACAGAAAAATCGGCGCACTCGAAGCAACTGCGTCCAGTTTGGGTGGAGTTGGCTGGTTCGTATTTTGAAAACAAAAGCAGGGAAAACAAGCGGATGGCTCTTCCATGAAGCTGAGAGGATTTTACCTCAACGGTGTTCTAGTTTGAATGTGAATGCTAATTAACGCAACTGAAAATTACTCATTGACATACGTCGATATCAACTACATTAAGCGTCAGTACTCATTTTCTCACTACCGGACCCGTTTCCGTGGGAGAGAATCGGCTCAGTGGTTAAAGCACCAATTTACTGAACAAAAGATCTGTGGTTCCAATCTGAACTCTACCTTTCGACTTTTCCTGTCTTAGGCTCGGGCAACCTGACGGTATCCTAGCCCTCAAGCTTCCTTCGGGCGGCATGGCAGTTAGGCATCAAACTACCACCACCACCACCAGCAGCGAGCTACAGCTACCGGTTTCCGTCGGCGACCTGTTTAAACAAGTACGACAACTTTTCCCTTGGCTTATTCATGTGAGCACATGTTCAGAATGTGTTTGCTAGCTAATAAGCTAGTCCTCTAATGACACTTGCTGTCACAGAGTCCGTACGGAGTCGTCTTGGTCAAAACAGAGCGCTGAAAGGATAAGAATCGAGGCTGATAAATACTCACCGGTTTAGTTACCGATTGTCTGACAAGTGAGGGGAAAGTTCCTGCCTCTTTAGGTAATCACTCCGGAAGTGATGAGCACGTGGGAATTCGACGGGGAGTAGAAATGAGATGTTTTATCGGGATTGCGAGGGATCAGGGTGACCGGACCAAACTTGTCTATTCTCGTGTTTCAAAAGTAGTGAAAAGTTAAAGTAACGGGGGTCGTGGCTTTCGCGTGTTTGTTTAACCTCATGTCTTGTGCGTTATCGTCAACTGAAATGTTTTTTTTAAAACTGACTTCCCTCCAATTCAATGGATTGCTTGTTTGTACCGGCTTACCATGCGTTACCGATGTAAGTGAACCTTGGCACTTACCCCAAATTCTTGTGAATTTGCTGTGAAGTGAATTCCCCAAACATAGCCTATTCGCATTCCCCATTTTTCTGACTAACAAAGCAATGATGAAGAACAAACAGTAGTTCCTTGGCTATACACAAACTAGTGCTATTTTTTTAAAAGTTATTGCAGTCCAGTATCAGGGCAAGCTCCGGTTGGCTGAAAGTGTGGGCCCAACAGCCGTTCATGATTCAGCATCCGCTGAATGCCGCTTGCCAGTGTCACTTCCAGGCGTGGGAATTTCGAGGATATCGTCTCCCCATACACTTTAAATTCAACGTACTGACACATGCTTTGGCCTGGTTTTCGGCGTTCTAGACACGTTGTGAACTTGTGGTGGTTCTTTCGACGAAAATGCTAGCTTGGAAGGTTCAAACCGAGAAATGAGCTGAGACATCGCCTTTATTACACTTAGCTTGTGTACGATGTCCCAAAAACGGCAGACGGTATAGAAGCGCTTTATGAAAGGCTCAAAACCAGGTCATCGAAGTTCAAGCCAATGGTGCTACTGATGCGTGCTGGCCGAAAAAATGTTAGTATCCCATTGTTATTTGCATTTTGTCGAGTAGTTTGTTGAGGTTAATTGCACTTCGATCAATTCCTATTGGTATGTCGTCCTTCCACAAGTGGAGGATGAGGCTTGCATCCCCTAGGCTACTGTGAGATGGAACTACAGAACTATTCAATTCCATGGTTGTGCTATTTCAGATTACGACGGGAGACTAATTTTTATATTAAGAAAAGTAAATTTTCGAAAAAGTTTGGTGAAAATCGGTAGATTTATCGCTGGGCAACGTTTCGCTTTTGACGCAAAAGCTTCGTCAGGCCAAGTGACTAGGTTCCGAGGTTGATCGAGATTTAAGGCGGAAGGAGAACCAATCAGTTCCGTCCGGCAACCTCATGTTCTACTTGAAATCGAAATGTACCAAATTAGAGAAATACACTCACGAAGATGATGATTCTCTGTGTTTATTCTCTGCGTGTGTTTATTCAACCCAAACTGGAGGAAATCTGCACAACTTCTCAGTGTGCAATTTGGGCAGTACTTTTGAAGTGATAAAATAACCACCCCTGCTGGATTCGTACATAAAGAGCACTATTCAAGTAGTCTATCTGGTGTCTCCGCAATAGTCGAAGTAGTAGTAGTCGAGGGAGACTACTACTAACCGATACTACTAGCCGAGGGAGACTAGTAGCATGGTGCGTGAATGTGAATCACGTGACGTGTTGTAGGATATTCCTAACCGCAAAGAAAATTCGAAGCACCACCCTTGTGTTAATCGTGCGCCTCTTGATTTCTGTGTTATTTTTTAATATGAATTTGTGAAAGCAGAAATATTGCCGCTCCCAAGACAGTGCACACCTATGGAAGGTACACTGATTCATTGCGCGAAGTTCTTTGGCATTTGTAAGCTTGTTGATTCCGATACTTCTAGAAGAAATCACGTTACGTTAACTGCGGACTAACCTTTGGGTCGCATGTCACTTGTAACAACCTATGACGTACAGAGACCTACTAACTACGGCTCTGTTTCTCACATTCTAATAAACACAGCTGAATCAAGACAGCGGCTCGAAGTTGCAAGAATGTGTGATAATTCCTTGAAATCATCTGATAACCGGCATGCACTGCTGTTCCTTGGGTTTACGGTTGTATATTTCTTGTCTGCTCCGTTTGTTCAGGTGGCTATAATGCCAAAATTGGAACCCAGATGTTCTTCAGGAGCCACTCTATTACTCACAGCCATGAACCACGAATGCATTCATCACATTTACTTGATTGGCACACTTTATATTAGGATGGCTCTCATGCTAGAGGTTTCAAGCAAAGCCAGTAAAAGCATCTATAATTCTATACCACTGGACTACTAATATATCTTTTGAATGGTTCTGGCAGCAGGATTAGTCGCTTAAATTAGCCAGAACTGTATAGATGTAATACACTACTCATAAGGTTGCTGAAAACTCTTTGACATCCCACGACCGGTTTCTCCCTTCTTGGGGCTCATCAAGTCGGTACAGCCCTCAAGTTTCCGTCAGCATTATGTTCTACTTGAACCCAAAATGCACGAAATTAGCGAAGTATACTCATTTGCATACCAATTTGTTTCTGACAGGAGATTCACTTGGAACCCAGCTGAATCTCTCGTTTATGATTCAGGTGAGTTTCCCACGAAACCAAATTTGTTTGCAAATGTGTGTATTTCTCTAGCCCGAACTGTCTTTAACAGAGGAATTAGTAGTATGTACGTAGTATGTGTGTATGGAGTATTTACTAGTATGTAGGGCGTATGTTCCAGTTTCCATCAAGAGTTTTCACACGCAGAGTTCAGTTGCTGTTGGTAGTACATTTTGGAGCCAGAATAAAATAAGACTTCCTGATAACCATCCTGTGACAGAACTCTCAGGTCGTTTAGGCACTGGAAAACTGCTTGTGTGACGCTGAGGCTGGTAGTAGACTAAACCCCGTTTAAGCTTAAGTGCTTAAGTCGGCCAAACAGGAATTGGAGCCGTAAGAGATTGAGGAACAAGTATTCGGATGCTGTACAGCGAATCCCTTCGTCTGCTTCTCAATGAACATGGCATCATTTATGCCGGGTCGATTACTCGACCACCACCGCTGTTTTAAACTGATATCTAGCAAAATAGGTGTTACACACTACTCACAAGGTCGCTGAAAACTCTTTGAACTCGTTGCCGAAACCACATTTGTGTGAAAATGAGAGTATTTGTATGGGCTAGGAAATACGTATGGAAAAAATTGAAGCATTTGATTGATGGACCAGAACATATACTAAGTACTGCTGAGCAATTTCATAAGTAAATGCAGAATTATCAAATGGAGGAAGACTGAATTTCGCTCCTGTTTGACGTCAATGCCCAATTTACGTCAGTCTACCTGGCTGACAAACGGTAATGGAACCAATTCAGAACAGTAGGAATCCAGCAGGTGCAATAAAACTGGAAAGCATACGCAAACTCCTGGACTTCCGCGTGGAGACAGACATCAGACTTTTAATTATTTTGGAGGAACCCGTATGGAGGTCCAATCAACAAGGTAGTAAATAAGAAGTTGGAATTCATCATTCCATCTGTAATCAACTATAATCTCTGGAGTCACTGTGTAAATGACAACCTTTGCCACTATGAAACGGTCTACGGCACAGAACGCATGGGAATGGCTCAACACCACATTCGATCATGAGAAGACATATCAGTTGCCTTTCTTGGACATACTAGTTGGCAGGACTACAGATGAGTTTATCCGATGAAAACATACAGACCAGTCATCCAATGAGCCACAAGAAAAAATGTATTTAAATTCTGTTAAATAGATAGCGAGGACACATTGCCATGTAGCCGAACTGGGAAGAAAGAGAGAAAATCATCCATGCCGGGTAGTAAAAAACAACGACTACCCCCGAAATTTCCTCGGAAGAAGTTAGAGGAAAAAGCATTCCACTTCAGCAACGATAACATGGTCAGGTAAGTAATTGCATTATCTTACAATGCATGAGAAACGTGTCGAAACTCACTGCACGGTTACTACAAACAAAAAGGGCCCCGATAGCTTTCAAACTGATTTCAAAACCGAAGATCGATCGGACTGCCACAGATCCTATGTTGAACAAACAAGAGGAAATATACTACTCATAAGGTTGCTGAGAACTCCTCGACAGCCCACGACCGGTTTCGCCCTTCTTGGGGCTCATCAGGTAGGCGCAGTCCCCGGGTTTCCGTCAAACTTATGTTCTACTTGAAACCAAATTGCACGAAATTAGCGAATATACACTCATCTGCAAACTAATTTGGCTCTTTCGAGAGATTCACCTGGAACCCAGCTGAATCTCTCGTTTATGATGTTCTCAGTCAACTGCGATGGATTTTCAGCAACCTTATGAGCAGTACATTACACATATACATGTATCGCGATATTTCAACTATCGTAGCGACTGAAACACGAGGCGGCCTGGTGCAGCACATTCAATTGCCTGAAAACATCACAAACGAGTGATTCAGTTGGGTTCCAGGTGAGTCTCTTGAAAAACTAAATTAGTTTGCAAATGAGTGTATATTCGCCAAACAGGAGGAAAATTATCTGCTTATAGAGAGCAAAGAACACCCTGCAGTGTTCAGAACTCATGAGCCACTTCCCCTTGTTTTCAATAAACGAGTATCAAGGAAGACATAAATCCAATCTTGGCATGCGGCAAAGTAATATAATAAGTGGAAATCTTAGAAACATGTCATCCTGCCATAAACTCAATCAGCCAAATCAAACCAATGGAGGCAATTTACGTAACACTACAAGGAAACTTTCACCAACGCAGGTGCCACAGACGTTCAGGAAGAGTGCTATCTGCGAGGTCAAAGATCACATGGAATGAGCCGGAGATGTCTGGTTTAAATTTGACCCACAAGCCGATTAATCAAAGAGCCAGCCAACTATCCAACAAACTAGACTGATTATTCAAACGAACAATCCTGACCAGAGGTCAACTCCCTGTAGTTTCACAAGGTATATTAACGCCCAAAAACGAAGTCAGGAACACTTGTACAGCGCTTTCTGTATACAGCGTAAGCGGCAACAACTTTCTGGAAATTCTGAAGCTTTCTGGATGCGCCACTGGCAACCGGCATTCGGCCAATACTGGGTCATGATTGGCTGTTGGGTCCAGACTTTCGACCAATCAGATCTCGGCTTGATGCCGGACAAACAAGCGTCCCGAATTTTCGGCCAATCTTGTGTGGGATGGGCTTGTCGGCCGTAGCAGCACCTGACTGCGAGCGGTAAAACGGGATCCATGTGTAATTCCGCCTAAGACTCCCCTTGAAGTTTGTTAACGTAGCTTCGAAGCCGAGAATTCACTTGCAGTGGCCTCGCTGGTTTGTGGATCCTCTTTGACAAGCGTCGTGGTTGTAATCCGTGCTCAAGCTAGGCCTCCGACGGAGCAGCTGCTGAATTCTCTGGGATAGTGTCAAGGTCAAAAGTGTCCAGTAGCACTTCTAGACTCATCTCACTCGGTCCTGTTGGCAGGATCTGCGCATCTGTCGGCCGGACTTCGTTTGTGTGGCGTATCCACTTGGCTGGGCCAACTCGAATCTCCTAGAGCACTTTGTCGTTCCGGCGAAGGATGAGTCCTGGGGTCCACGTAAGGTGTGTGCCGCTGTAGTCACGACCCAACACCCCCGCGCCCCAGAAGAACATATGAACACAAGTACAATACTGCTCATCAGCTACATGCCAAAAGCACTGTAACGCACCGCAAATTACTAGGCACTGATGGCAACCTGGATTGGAGGCGAAATGTCTGCAACCAAACTATCCCGCTAGGCGAGCAGAAAATACCTTCCTTCCGGTTCAAATCTGAACGACGTACGGTCATAAGTACATTACATAATTAGATTAAATAAGTTAGATTACATTCAGAATCAATCCCTCCAAGATGGTGTACGAGACAAGGCGACGAAACTGAAGACTAGATGGACAGACGATTAGCAAATGAAGTCAGCGATGAATTTCTGTTAATACAATCTTTCGTTATTGTGGGTCACCAAATCTTACGGGTAACATCAGTAGTATTTCGGGCTTTGTAACTCTTGATCAAAACATGCCGTTTTGTAATTCCTCTGAGGTTTCATTCACAATTTTCGTTGTGTTATTCCTACGCTAAGGCAACTTGGCTAAAGGGTGAGGTTACCAAAAATCTGGTTGAAGAGTGGGACGTACCTAAATTCGTGCTGTCGATTCTCCTCATTGATGAACACGCGTCATTTAAATTGACATTAGATCGTTATTCAAGAGATCTTCATTTCTATGCCTTCGCAATAAGTGGCAACTTTGACCACCCCTATTTCAAATATAACCTTTTCCAAACCTATTTTGCCTCGAGTTCATCTCCATCCTCTATCCATGTATTGCAAGTGAATTTTAGTCGAATCTGGCTCCATGTACCCAATTCTTTAGACCCCAGTTATTGACTACATCTACTGGAAGTCCATCCATCATTCAAACCGAGAAGTTCACTTTTTCCTTTCTGAAGCACCAATCAGGTTAGCCGCATTTCGGACCGTTCCAGTGAACCAAGATTTAGACCATCCTTTTCCCCTTAACCGCCTTGAAGTTGGGACACGATAGTGCAGTTCTACACGATATTCCTGTGTCAGTCGCCAAACAGATTAACGAGGGAGAAAACGATCATGTTGCCGTGGTAATACCGAGGAAACGAAAAGATGTTTCTGCTCAAGCTTGCCAATGGGTTGAGCGAAGTTCAGGGTTCGGTGCTGAACACGATATTAAATACAGTTGTTGGATGGACTCCGGTAGGGGCAACTGAGGAGTATGGCAGGCAGGCTGTGAATCTGCTTAGTTTTGACAATGTATCGGTGCACCAGATTCTTTTGACCGTCATCATGTCCTCAACGTCAGGTGCCCTCCATTTGTTACCATAGTCAAAAAAATCGTTCAGCTGTAGCACCCTTTCGATGCCTAGCTGCCATGCCACCCGAAGGTGGCACGAGGGCTGGGATACTGCCAGGTTGCCCAAGTCTAGACAGGGGAAGTCGAGAGGCAGAGGTCGGGTTCGAACTCCGGTCAGTAAATTCGCCCTCTAACCACTTGGTCCCATCTCGCCCCGAACCATAGTCAGCAGACTCTGAAATATATTCAAGGTTACCACATCCCGACTGAAGAGTAAACTTTTGTCTAACCTGACATTGCAAGCATTTGGCCAGACCACGCATCGTCAGAAGCTGGGAAACCTCAGTCATTGTCCAGTCCGAGTTTACTTGCAAAGGGCTAACTTTTGAGTTGAAGATGACTCCATCCCCATGTCAAACCTGATGTGACGACTCGGCTTACTAAGATACTCACAAAGCTCGACGACGAAGACGGTCGATTCAAGAGTGTAGCCATTGCGAGCCTTGTGAAGTAGGACGTTATATAGGATGAATAGGATGAATTACTTGCTAGGTCAGGGAGTTAGCTGGATTTGGAATCAAGAACAAGAGAAGGCGTTTCAACAGGCGAAACGTGCCCCTACGAACCCCCCGGTGCTCACTCATTTCGATTCAACACAGCCCATTGTTCTCGCTTGTGATGCTTCACCATATGGTGTTGGAGCTGTATTATCGCAGACGGATAAATCGGGAATCCTCAAACCAGTTGCTTACGCTTCACGATCTTTGTCGCCTTTTGAGAGGAATTACGCACAAATTGATAAGGAGGCATTGGCGATTCTGTTTGGAGTAACACTTTTTAAGCACTACCTTTTCGGACAAACGTTCGATATACTTACGGACCACAAGCCTCTACTTGGAATTCTCGGAGAAAATAAACCAATACCTCAAATGACGTCACCTAGAATGCAACGTTGGGCCTTGAAGCTTGCATGCTATCGGTATCATTTACGGTACGCTCCTGGACAGGGGAATCTCATGGCGGATACCCTAAGTCGCCTACGAGATGTGCCATTACACACACCGAAACCAGCCGAGCTGGCAAATTCAATGAGTCGGGTTAATGATTTGCCTATCACTGCTGCGGACATACGAGTAGAAACAAGAAAGGATCCAGAACTCTCACGAGTGTTTCGTTTCACTTCATACGGGTGGCCGGAGAATGTTGGAAGCAGATACTACAGAGTAATATGAGTAGGGTTGCATACCAAAAACTGAAGCTCTTGTTAATTTTGACTCAGAATTCCAATAGCTAGCTAAGGAAAAGTTTACTGCAATGCGAGGAAATAGATAGCAGGCCTCCGTTTAGGAATTCGCCTGCGGCATAACATCGATGAAATCTCAAGTAGGATAGCCACTGCTGGATAGCAGTGGAGTGACTACATCTCATCTTGTGAAATTATTCTTCTTCGGAGATGAACTGAATACTTCAAAGACAGGATTGATAAAAGTCGCCTCTAAAGCAGAATTTCACTCTTTTTGGCCTAATAGCTCCGACTGACAAAGACCAGGTCTTATAAGAGAATTGGCAAACTCGTTAAACAGAAGGCTACCCAGAAAGTGATTAAAACCGCGCCCTGGACAAAATTAGATTCCATTGTTTTCGAGCATGCTGAACAAAACGAGACATTACTTGCTCATACAATCATCACACTGCTCACACCTCCGTGGAAATTAGAAAAACAACTCTGGTTTCACACCCCGAAATTTTGTGGTAAAAAAATCCCCTACAGAAATTTAACGTTTCATCCATTAAGTAATTGAATTTTGTCACTTTCTAGACAAAATAACAACGAGTGGATAACTTTTCTTCTAACAAAAATGACCGTTTTCACCCTGCGCCACTTTCAGTGCTAGAATAAATAAAGTAATTACACCGCAACCGTGATCAAAACGTTCGTTTTTTAGACAAAATCGCAAAACGAATGTCGTTTAGCAAATTTGGAGAATCCAGTCTGGCCATTTTAGGGATTGTGCAAACTTTGCCAATTCTATGGTCAAACAAGTAGACAGTAAAATTTGTTCAAATCTTCATGGAGAAAACTACTCACAAGGTTGCTGAAAGCTGTTCGACAGCCCACGACCAGTTTCGTTCTTTTTGGAGCTCATCGGGTAGGCGCATTCCCCGAGTTTCCTTCAACCTCATGTTCTATTGGAACCCAAATTGTTCAAATCTTATGCATACTATGTCTTCTTTTGATCAATTCTGAACCTTCGGATAATTTCAGTATGTTTCAGAAGAGTATGATAAACAGTCGGTAGTTTTTAGTTGGGCAACGTTTCGCTCCTGACACAGAAGCTTCATCAGGCCAAGTGAGCAGATCACCAAATTAGCCAGGTCATAAGGCAGACGGGGAACCAATCAGTAAGTCAGTCCTCTTCAGATTATCACACTAGATCAGTGTTGAGTGTCAATTAACGGCTCTTGTCGGTTAGTGAAGTTGTCAAAATCTTGCTTTGGTGGATTGGGGGGTTCAAATTAATTCTGATCGGGTTTGGTTCGTTAATCTTCCACTTCAGGGTGCTGCATTTGATGATTCACCTCGGTTGCCACTGGTAGATTTCCCTGCTCTTTGTTGGGTCGTGAGTGCTCCGACAATTTTAATTTGAGGGAAATTGAGGTCAAGTGGAATTCAGATGCTGACCACTCTTCCTTCTGACGACCGCACACCAACACGTGTCAGCTCGATTGACCCAAGACCGTTCTGCACACGCCGGTGGAATTCTACACAACCTTGCAATATACAAGGTCACGTTTTTGGAAACAGTTTTTAACAGTAGTCAGGGTGTTAGAAATTTCGCTTTCCTTTGCACTCAGTATATTTTTCAATATGAAAATTTGGACTGCAAATTGTAGGTCATGTGGTGTGAACCAAAGATGAGGTAGTAGGAGGTGAAATCGGGTTCCCGAAACCACGCCTGTTGGACGAACGCGTAACCAAATACGGCGGCAGGCAAGCTCACTCGTTGAGTGAAATCTCCTATACACTCAATCGACAAAAAAAACGAAAACTGTCAGCCTTTTGGGGGAACCCCTTGGATGACCTCCACCGTAGGACAAGCGATGTCACTCGGCTTTGGTGGAAATTGAAACGTCCTTCAAAGACTTCTGTAAAACACATTCTAGTTTCTACTCCTTGTTGTTGATTATCAGCCCTTGGATAGATTTTTACAAGACGAGCAACTAATGCGTGACCATTCACACATATTAACTGTAAAACGTGTGAAACTTTAACACACCACAAGCCTTTGATCCGAAACAGATCTACTAAAATATTCACCACATAAAATAGCAATCTACTCAATACCTCTGCGGGTGATATAAGGATAGACACATGTTTTAGACACCGTTGCGCAAGTCGTGATCAAGTTTGGTACGCCACGTACACAGGTGCACAAGTCCTATTCACTCAATTCATCATCATTGGTAGCTACGTCAGATAAGGATGACCCTAGAACCGCACCAAGCTCTCAATAGGGAAGCGGCAAGCATACAGACCAGTTAGTCACTCACTTAACTCAGCAAAACAGTGTTCAGGCACGCCACAGAAGCACGTCTGACTATGATAAATGTTCAATCATTTCATATAAGCACGGTTGATGCTCATGGGTTTTCACTAAATACCAACCAGCCACCACCCGGATAGTGGTTGAGCACTAAGTCGTGAAGCCACGAGTGGCTGACCGGCAGCTGACCAATAGAACCGATCGAAATTTGTCGTCTCCACTGGGTCCATGGTTGTGAGATACCATGAACCGTAAGCCCTGATTCATTGGTTTTAGAGGACGACTGTATTCGCCGTAAACTTCACATGGTCATAGATAGAATGTTACGGGACGGAAGACAAGGGATCATCACACATGCGAGGCCGTTTGAATTCCAGTCCCAGTTATCACACCGGAAACATTTCACCGAATATCAAATGGCTGATTCTTCCTTGACCATTGATTCCGCACTCCGAGGGCCATAATTCTGATGAACCTTCATCCCATCGATATTCTGTTGATCAACCCAAGGGTCGGTCTTTAGAAGACTGATTAGAAACAAGTTAATAACCTGGAAAATCTACAAATTAAAGCACGCGTGTTTTTGAACGTGCCAACATGGAGGCACAACACGTTTACTCACCACAAAGTCAGAAACTGGAGTTAAGACCAGAAGGACTTGGTGTAATATGTGGTGCTGATGAGTTGTCTTCGACCAGCTCACTTGGTAGCCACAATTCGGAAAACGCGATCAGACCATCGCATCAAATCTCAAGCATAACTTCTCCAGATCTCACGGACACAGAGGGGCCTCAGATCTGCAGACTACGGGCTGATATTCTGGACGATGATGACAGCTCAGAAGGTCGGACAAATTGTGGATAGCCCACAAACAACTTTGTCCGTTTTTGGGCTAATCAGTTTGATTCAGTTCCTGAACTTCTCTCAAGCTTTCCCTCTAGCTGAACACCAATTAGTACGAATTAGTTGTCGGGACACATTTCGGTGGAATTTATCTTGGATGACTCACCCCTATCCTAATGACTGATAGTAACCTGCCAACTATTGTCATGTGCACACTAACTTGGTCTCAAAGGGGGACTCAGTTTAATTCAACTGAGTCCCACGTTTAGGATGGTCCCTATCGCAAACCAGAGACTTAGCTAGATTCATTGGTTTCCTGTCAAGTAAACTGAAATGCGAGTGTGTTTGGAAAGCTTCGTAGGTTTTTTTGGTGACATATAAATATAAAATTCATGGGAACTGAAGGACTGTGCCCACAGGACGAGCTCCAGGAACGGCAAAACCGGTCATAGGCTGTAGAAGGGTATTCACCAACTTTATGCGTATTGCGGTACCTCAAATATCACACCAATTAAAACATGATGCGACCTGGTGCAGCACATTCAGTTGAAGGGAAAGCATCATAAGCATCTGATTTGGCTGGATTCAAATAGGCAGATTTCTTTCAATTAGGATTCAAGTGGAACACAATTTTGACATAAAAGTTGGGAATAGCGCACACGTTATGAGCCCGAAGTGGAAGGGCGTAACTAGTCGTGGGTTGTCAGAAAGTTTCCGGCGACCTAATGAATAATGCGCTACTTCCAGATAATGTACTGCGATATCTCGAATACCACTAGCATCGGGATTTGGTGCGGCGGTCTGTGTGCGACTCACTGACAAGATCAGTAGCGAGGAATTCAGCTTAGATTCCGTTGAGTCTCCTGTCCAAACTAAATTATTTTGGAAATGAGGGTATATGGTGAAGTTCGTTCAATTTCAGCTGAAATAAACCATCAAGTTGAGTGAGGGGAAACTGTGGGACTGGGTCTAGGTGATGAGCCCAAACAAGGACTAAATAGGTCGTGGACTGTCTAACAGCTAAGCTTGGCAAAGCTCCGTCGTTGATGTGTTAACTTACCGACCGGAAAATAGGTACATCGACTACTTTTGCCTAGGCTTGGGCAACCTGATAGCTTCTCGACCCTCGTGCTTCCTTCGGGTGGCATGACAGCTAGGCTAACACACCCAAGTGAACTTTTATTCTTATTACCAGTTATTGGTCCAGAACGGTTCACCAGCACTGTGAGCAGCGCGTTCCATCTAGATAACGTACAGCGGTATATCAAACGGAAACATTGAGGTGGCGGTTGACTGACGACTGGTCATAAACGAGAGATTCACCTAACTTTTTATTTGACATCAATGCACTTTCAAATGGATGTATTTCGTGAACAATTCAGCTTTTAATATACTTTTATGTTGCAAAAGTAAACGTAAGAAAAAAACGAATTAATAGTCCGAGAATTACTTATTTCCCTACTCGTCCCACCGATGTCTGTGAAGAAATAATGAAGTCAGCGAAACCCAGTTGAATCGCTCGTTTATGATGTTTCTAAGCAACTGAATGTGTTGCACCAGACCGCCCCACGTTTCAGTTGGTATGATATCGCGATACATGTATACACGTAATACATACAC
>NW_008751844.1:435130-439223 GCF_000715545.1 Opisthorchis viverrini
ATGAGTGTCTATTGGCTAATTTGGTGCAATTTTTTTGTTTGAAGTAGAACATAAGGTTGACGGAAACCCGGGGACTGCGCCTACCTGATAAGCCCCAAGAAGGACGAAACAGATCATGGGCTGTCGAAGAATTTTCAGCGACCTTGTGAGAAGTGTAAATAATGGAGTTGATTTTGGCCCACACATAGCGGGCAGCATCTAATCAAACGTTTAAAACTGTGCACACGCAAGCAACCAGACACTTGGCAAACGGTAGCTACTTTGATGAAAGGGCAACCTCACTGGTGAGAGAGATTGTGGGTTAAACGAAAACTTCATATCTCTTCCTGATATTGTGATTTTAGCTATCGGCTTTTTGACAGAAATTTGGGTAGGGAAGAACTCAATTCTAACTGATGGGAAAAATGAAATATGATAAACGAAGGCCGCAAATAAATCATATGACTGCGGCAGAGACCAAAAATAAACTCGCCGATCGATGACCGAGTTAGGGGATACATGACCAGTAGAAAATCCACAGTAAACACTCATTGTGGGTCCCTCTGTACAGTGGCAATTTTACGGATCGACTTTCACAGAGGGTTCATCAACCAAAGCTTGATGAATGAAAGATTCGGTGATGTGACAATCAGACAAACCACCCACTGACAAATTTGAACTAGCTAATTTTCGACGAACGGTTGCTCGGACGTGCGCACTCTGAAAATGCAGTAACACCTTCGTATGAACCAGTTGACTCTTTTGACAAATTCAGGAAAAAATCTTATACCAGGAGACAAAGTGAGTTTCTACAGAGCATCTTCTTTTGTGTGTCGCTTATTCGAATGCGCAGTGCCTTTACAAATGTTAATGCATCCTTTTCGTCCACATAAATCGTTCATCACTCGGTTTCTTTCCAAAATCAAGGGTAAATTGCGATCGCTGCTCCAAATATGAAGTGAAACGTGTCCCACGGGATTCATCATTGCCGTGATTTGATTGACACTTGATGCATATTTGGGATTAAAACCGATTTACCACGTTGAACTGCGATTTTCCTCTGATCCGTTCGTGAATAAAAGGTGACGCAGATTATTTTCACTGTGAGGAAAGCCAAGCAGATTAGGGGTTTTCACTGCTGGTTCATTTCAAAAACGTAGACGATGAAGAAGTAAGGAATGCTGAAGTACACTTGTTTGCGAGCTAACCTGGTGCTCACGACAACCTTCACTGAATCTCGGATAAATGACTCGTTTATGTTGTTCTCCAACTGGGACCCAGATGAATCCCCCTGTTACACTAGCGTGATCTGCAAATAAGTGTACTTCTCCGGTTAGGCACGGTTGGGTGTTCAAGTGGAATATGAGGTTGACTAAAGATCAAGGACTGTGCTTTTCTGATAGGCCCCAGGAACAGTGAACCGGCTGAAGTCTGTCACGGTTCTTCAGTAACCTTATGAGTAGTATGTCTGCACAAAGGTACTACTATCATGATCGTAGAAATCCATTTGAGACTATAACAGGAAAAGAGTTCAGGTTGCCATAGACGGTTAAATGCCTGTTAACATCCTTTCATCTGCTTAACCAAATTGATTAATCGACGTCGAATCAAACGAAAGACCACAATAGGACTGGTGTTATGTGCTTTCGTCATGCAAACGGCCTTTGCTCAAAACAGACCATACCTGTGATATCCTGGCGGTTCATTCCCAAAAAACACGTGATGAAATAATATTATCTTGTGGATAAATATCACAGCCCTGTTCCATAACCAATCCAGCTCAACCTGGTCTCACTCGCCCAGCTTCATCTCCCACGGCTCCTTTTGTTGAGCGGGTTTTGACAGCCAAGCACGCAAGACTGACATCATTCACGGTCTGGCTGAGTTTTCTTGCCGAAAAGAACACTAACGACAGTCTGTCTGAATCAGGAGAGTAGAATCTTTGGGAATTCAAAAATGAAATGCAAACGGCGTTTGCTCAAAACAGACCATACCTGTGATATCCTGGCGGTTCATTCCCAAAAAACACGTGATGAAATGATATTATCTTGTGGATAAATATCACAGCCCTGTTCCATAACCAATCCAGCTCAACCTGGTCTCACTCGCCCAGCTTCATCTCCCACGGCTCCTTTTGTTGAGCTGGTTTTGACAGCCAAGCACGCAAGACTGACATCATTCACGGTCTGGCTGAGTTTTCTTGCCGAAAAGAACACTAACGACAGTCTGTCTGAATCAGGAGAGTAGAATCTTTGGGAATTCAAAAATGAAGGCCAGAGAAAAATGAGGGGAGAGAGAAAATCAATCCCGTTATGGCGGTGAGTTACTAACCAGCGAAAATCTTTCGTTCATTTGTTGGCTTCCGCCTGTCGATCAGGTTTTTCATCTTTACACCGTAAGTATGATCATGCGAGATGTTAGAAAAACGGTTTTTTTAATACACAGCTTCTTTTCTTCTAATAGTAAAAGCTTGTGTACCTTTCATCCTGGAGATGCATCCACTGCCCCAGTCCGTTTGCCAGGGTTGAGTGAACTTCTCATTTCTCTAAGTTCACAAACTGACGAAAAGTCTGGCTTTTTAAATTGATAGTCTCTCATTAGTGTTACGTCCTTTGAACTGCATTGGTTGAAACCCTATAGTGTTACGATCGTCCTTTGAACTGCATTGGTTGAAACCCTGTATTTTGAAGTTTCATTATCTCAGGAAGGCTAACAGACAAGAATCAACAAACCCCCTTGCCACGATCAATTGTGGCGCTCCGGGTGTAAATTTGCACAGTTCACCGCGACAGGAGTGGAAGACCGCAAAGCAGCTTCCCTCAGACGACCGTCAGGGAGGACCCGAGGAAGGACGGACCAGAAAATGTTGACTCTAATGACTGGTTAATCTCAGCCCTTAATGGCCGACCATGACCATAGGTGAATTGTGGACTGAGGTTGAAGTACTTTTAAAGGCTAAGAATCCGGTGCTATTCACAGAGCACCCGTAGTGCCAGACAGCATTATCTGTCAGACGGTCATGCCAGCCCACAGCGCCAGATGGGCCATACACTCAAAAAATATAAGCGGCAGTAAGGTAACAGCTCGGGTTCCTGTCCCAAAAGATCAGCAACAGCCGAATTATCCTGCAGATTTAAGAACTGCATGGTTGGTAAATATAAGCATAGAAGCGTGAAGACACAAGTGTGATTCGGTATCTGGGACATTAGAACGCTTCTTGACAGGGGTGTAATTCACATACCCGAAATGGGTACCGTCGTTGTGGCCAAGGTGTTTGAAAGCTGTTCCGGGTGAAACTCGATCGTCAGAACAAAAACGGCCACAAGAAGCTGGGGACACATTCTACCGAGCTGAAACTCTACACGATTATTGCCAGAAACAAATGACTGGATTCTCGATGGTTACTTATATTAATGGATGAACAAAATTGTGTCATGGTATGGATAATGACTGTTCAGCTTTGACTGCCAAGAGAAGCGTTTGCCATTTCTGTTAGTGTCACCAGTAACTGAGCAGGAAGAATTCTGTGAGCAGTCGACAACTGTCACTGCATCTGTCCGGTCAAATGGCCACCTATTCCTCAAGAATGATCTCCGCCTTCGAATAGGTCTTTAAAAAAAAACAAACAGACGTGGAGACTTCGGCCTTTCAAACTAGAAACCACGATGGTAAACGACCCATGTTTCCTAACGATGCTTGCAACTATGAAAATTATCGTCGCCAATACACGGCTGAGTGCTTGGAAAGCGCTTATTGGGTGTGTCCAAAACGTAGTGAGGAAAACCATTCCTTGATTGAAGGCATTAATTGTAAGGTTGCTGAATATGGTTCGATACTTCGCGAACAGTTTCGTCTTTGCTTGTGGCGAGAGGATTCATTTCGGAGAACAGATCTTCTGTCAAGAAACCCCGTCATAGGCATTAATTGTTGCTGAATATGGTTCGATACTTCGCGAACAGTTTCGTCTTTGCTTGTGGCGAGAGGATTCATTTCGGAGAACAGATCTGATCTCAAGAAACCCCGTCATCATTATTATTATTATCATCATCATCGACAGCATGACATCAATGTTCAACACCGATGCTTCACTGCCGTACAACCATGACTTATTTGA
>NW_008751844.1:441885-445734 GCF_000715545.1 Opisthorchis viverrini
GCTGAATGTCGGCTGGATATGTACATGGTCTCGAACTTACCCCTACAAAACGGTTTGTTTCGCGACGTTTACATGACAGACAGCCCATGGCTGCAAACATCGCGGACCGTTTGGCCAATCAGCAGTTAGATACCACGTGGTGCTTTACGTGTGCGTTTCGCAACATGTTTACGTGCCGGGAACTGACTACACAATCAACGTTTTAGCTTACTCACCATTCCTTTGATGTCTTACAAATGATACTGCTAGTGCAAGATCGCTGAAAACACCAGGAGACTTTCGCCTTATGTTGACTGTCTTCTAATTGGTCACTTCGCCTCTGGTCGAAGGTGTTTGCAACGGGGAATACCAGACTCATCACAGCAATACAAAAACGACGGACAATCCTTTACTGAGTGTGAGTTATCGCACTTTTTCATGCTCATAACAAACGAGAGAGAAGAACTGGGACGGATGAACTGCGTTGATTTGGTGTTATCTGACGACTTCGCTAAGTCCCAGCAGAATCACTCCCGGATTCAGTTCGGGATCTGATCAAAACCAACATAATTTGCAATTAAGTGTACTTGTCTAGATCAGTGCAAATAGGTTTTCAAATAAAGCATGAGAGTGATGAAAACTCGGTGAATGTTACGACCTACTGAGCCTGAAGAAGAGCAAAGCAGGTCATGGGCTTCCGGAGAGTTTTCACCGACCTGACAAGTAGTGTGTTCTGCCAACAACCGAGATTTTTATATTAATTATCGATTCTCTGCGTAAATCAGCGTGTTCCCCTTCACAACATGCACGTTGCTGGCACAAACAAGCGGTGCTGATTTCAACTTCCGTCGTTTGCAGATACTTTGCAGATACAGCTTTTTTCATAGGATATTTCAGGAAGCAATGGTAGTATTATCTATGCTTTTTGAAACCACTCAGGGCAATAAGAATATTAAAAATCAACTGGTCTGTACGGTTTGTAATAATCGAAACTGCATAGCCCATGGAGGATATGTCCAGTAGGCAACACCTAATAAGTAAATTTCAACACAAGATTTGCGCACATCTTCAACCAGTGTGCGTATGATGAATCCGGCAAACTCGGCAGCATTTTGGACTTTTGTCGATCGACTGGCAGTAAACCGTTTGAGAAAATGCTATCCAAATCGTCTCTTCGTGAGTGAGAATGGGCTGATGATTACGTGTCAGCACTCGCCTTTATTGAGCTACTGACTAAAGACGATAACCTACAAAGCCATTAGGACAATCAGGTTTGTATGTGTCCTCATATTTCACCCCATTTCCCGCAGAAAATATACTTGGAGCCTGAAACCTCCACTCCAACCTTAAAAGAAGAGAAAATTCATATGTCCGTGAACTGAGTGTGAGGGGTTGTGGCCGAAGCGACACAGAACGCAAACGGACCAATCAGAACCCAAGTGAGGTTATTATGAACAACCAATTAGGTTATAACCTAAAGCTGCTGTTTGCAAACTATATAAGCGCAAGCACGATGAGAGGGACTACCCACCCAACCACGCGCAAATGACGTTTCCCTGAATGTTGACGAAACTTCTGAAAATACACTGCCAAGCTCGACAGACACATCAACAGCCACCTGATCAACTACCTACCAATACCAAAATAATTGGTGTGGTGTCATTAAGTATTTCGGCACGCAACTAGATTCCCAGGCAGACTCTGGGACTTGAAGCCTAATGGGAGGGTATTTATGTAAAAGATAAGCACCGCCGACGTACTGTATGGAATTGAGTTCCGTATGTCAACGGAAGTTTTATGCATAAATTTGTATTCCGAGACACAGAAAAAATCATTTCTTAGGGACCACAGAAATCGAGCTGGATATTGTTGTTTCACCTATTTTCTGAATTTTTTCGAACTACTTGCACGCTACTCACAACTTCCAACTTATGTGACTACCTCCTGTCAGGTAGCATATTTCAAAGATCTTACTTGGGTTCGAACTTACACTCCTCGTGCAAACGCAAATAAGGGGAACAGAATTCTCTGCAATCCTAGTTCCTCCCTTTTATCTCCCATCCAGCTAAACCTCATGAATTGAACTGAACCATGTTTAAAGTGAACTAACCACTCGTAAGTTTGCTGGGAACTCTTCGACAGCCCACGACCAGTTTGCCTGTGTTGGGGCGAATCAGGTGGACCCCGAGGTTCCGTCAACCTCAAACTCAGATTGGACTGATTGCGACATTTGCATATCAACTTGGTTGAAAGACATCATAAATGAGAGTATCATTTTAGTCTTTCAACTTGGTTGAAAGAGAGTATCATTTTAGTCTCCCGTGAAGACCAAGTTGATTTGCAAATGAGTGTATTTGTCATAAACTAACCACACTTTGATAACAACGGTTCGTTGCACTCGATCTACGTTTGCCGATAGGCAAAACATGTCACCTCCTCGCTCATCCGTAAGAAACAGCAGGCTAAACATTAGAACTTGTTTACTTAGGCAACAGTGTTACGCCGGGCGCCTTTACGTTGCTCCCTCTGCGTAAAATTGTTTGACGGAACATGTGTGCAGTGATGAGTGATGTGACCCAGTTCTCAGTCATTCATCTAGCCAGCCCTGCTAGTCGGTTCTCGCGACCGCTGCATGAATGTATCAAGCTAAAAAGATCACCACCTGTGTTATTGTTATGATTGTGTTCCAGCTGAGTCGGAAATGTTCTCGTAAGAAGTTACACGACCATGCTTTACCCCATGTACTCCGTCTGTTCTCTGAATATTATTTTGTCCTCTGTCCCCTCCTTTTCTTGGATGAACTAGTCACAGAACTAAGTCATTTCAAACCGTACATTTTTATGTAACATTTACAGTTCGTGCCCACCCACTCACAGACAAAGCCATGATGAAGAGTTGACGAATCTCCCAATGATCACGGCGGTTGACACGACTATATATGGTTACAGGATAACAAGGGTTCCGGCTGAAAAGTAAGAAATAAAAATCTAGACAGGTCATCACTTTGAACAGCTGATTTATGTTCACCAGCGGAGTGTCCTTGGCCCACCAATCAGAAAGAACTGACTGTGGATCGTGTGCTACCATGCACAAATGTGCTTGCTGAGAGGTTGGACCATGGAACCATGGGTTTCCTTAGAACGAGGGATGGCAAACTTTTTAAACAGCACACTGCACTAGTGACGTGAAAAGCAAATTTCGCCATGCCGAACCCACCAGTTTTACAAAACATTGTTTATTTAACTTCTCCAGAGTTTACGTAGCTTATTTTGATTCAGAAAACTCGCCCTGATGTACTAAGGACAGTATGGTAGAGATCTAAAACACATTCACCGGAGTCTGTCACAATACCACTCGATAGTATCACTTTTGTACATCTTCTATCCAGTCTTACATAAAAGGACCAGAAATTCTCCAGCCCTCTCCATGTGCCGTTTTAGTTTCCGAATATACGGCTCCTATAAACTTGTTATTTTCCACGTCATTTTGCTGAGACAAACGGCATCAGGGATTACGAAACCTCGCGCACAAAATACACGTTTCTGCACTGAAGCACACATCACGCCTTGCCCATAGCCTTGGCCACTTAATCAACTTAATCAACACGCAGCGTCACTTTGTGGGGTTTTCGTAATGCACTACTCATAAGGTTGCTAAAAATTCTTCGACAGTCCACAAAAGGTTTATCCCTTTTTGGGGGTCATCAGGCAGGCGCATTTCCCGAGTTTCCGTCAACCTAATTTTCTAGTTGAAACCAAATTGCACAAAGTTTAGCGAACTACATTCATTTGCAAACAAATTTGGTTTTGCAAAAGGCCCACCTGGAACCCAGCTGAACCTCTCGTTTGTGATGTGTCCAGGCAACTGAAT
>NW_008751844.1:445902-451809 GCF_000715545.1 Opisthorchis viverrini
ACCGGGGTTCCGTCAACCTTACGTTCTATTTGAAACCAAATTGCACAAAACTAGCGAAAAACACTCATTTGCACCTAGCCCACAATCTTAGCCACTCCACTGTTCAACATAATCATTACGTAGCGTAACTTCATGAAGTTTCGTTTGAATGAGAAACGTTTTTGTCCGCTGAATGCACACTGACCATAAGTATACAACTTGGAGAGATATCAACGAAGTCTCACCCTTCATAGGGAGTTCTGGAAGATCTCCACTTGGTTTATCCTACTTCAGCCCAAAGAAATATTAGTGACCTAGGAAATCGATAAAATGTTACCGCTTGATCTTTTTCTCTTCACTGTCAACAATATGGAAAACTAATCCGCGTCCAAATATGGAAATAGTTGAAACAAATCAATGCTGAAGGTCTCCAGAATTCTATGGATTTTCTGAGACTCACTTAAACATTCCACTCTCTACTTCTAACACAGACGCAACACATTCAGTCCACCCTCACGAGCATTTGATTCGTAACCTTGAATCTGACGGAAGCCGAATTGTGGCTCTTTTGCGTTCAGTATTGTCCAGTTTAAAAACATTGGCATGTTCTAAAGGAAACTACTTATTCGGCTGAGGGTCATTCGATTTATGGAAACCCCGAGACTTTGTCTATCTGGTGGGTTCATGAAGGGTAAAACCGGTCATGGGCTGTCGAATGGCTTTCAGCAGATTCATGGGTATTGTTCTGTCCCTCCGCTTTCATTCCAACTGAAACATGAAGCGGCCCTTTTACAACAGTTGAAAGATTTACCCGGGTCTTGGGTGAAAACCAAACTGCAATGCAGATAAGTATATCTGACAGTGGCATTACTTCATTCCCGCTCTGCGACGTGCGGTCTAGTCAATTGAACAGTTGACGCAACCGCTAAAATCCTGTAGGTTAACTGAGAGCTACAGATGGGTGATGATCATTGCCGAGGAGCAGTCACATACACATCAGTACTCGTTCAAGTAAGCATGACTGGCACTATCCCAAATGCTCGCTGACTTGAACAGTGCGTCCAGAGTTGTCCTTTCTTAGACGAGAGGATAGAAATGCGTACCAATCAATATCCTGATTGATCGAAGAAGTAGTATGAAGCAGCTGGCAAGTGTAAGTTCAAATTTGCGTTGGTTCTGGAATCTAAATTTGCCTGTATTGGGAGCAAGCCACAGAACTGAGATGAAATCGATACGCTCGACGGGGACGTGTTACTCATGACCTAAGCTGACCGTGGGGACTTAACCATCGGTTGATTTTACTTGCTTCTCACAAGCGCAGCACCACGTAACTTACCCTAGCTACACTGAATGAAGAAGTTTATTCGGTATTGGCTACTCGACTTTATTCAAGCCACAGGGTGCTTGTTCATCAAAGTCCACATGTAAACATCGTAAAACCAGGGCATATAACCTTTGTGAATCTATCCCAAAACGGAGAGGTGGGGCCGCACAACTNGGAGACGTGTATGATCTAAGCTGGCCGTGGGGATTTAACCATCGGTTGATTTTACTTGCTTCTCACAAGCGCATCACCACGTAACTTACCCTAGCTACACTGAATGAAGAAGTTTATTCGGTATTGGCTACTCGACTTTATTCAAGCCACAGGGTGCTTGTTCATCAAAGTCCACATGTAAACATCGTAAAACCAGGGCATATAACCTTTGTGAATCTATCCCAAAACGGAGAGGTGGGGCCGCACAACTTGTCACATTGCCCAATGCAAACATGAGATCATAAGGCACCCCATTTAACTTACAAGAAACCTGTTCAGGCTTGCGACAGCCAGCCACGAATCAGGGTAAATTCCCAATTTCCCCAAAGCACCTACCGACAAATTTGTCACACATGCTTACCTCCACTGTTGTGTACAGGTGTTCGACTTTATTGATTCCAGCGCCTCCCGAAGCCTACTAAATTCGGTGACAACGCTTACTTGGAGGGAAGAACGAAAGAGGCCACCGACTGAGCGAAGGATTTCTCCAACAAGAGGATTGATGAAACCAGAGTGAAACCAGTAACCAAAATCAAAGTAGCCAATTACTTTTCTCAGTGACCCAAATAGTCAGCCAATCACGAAAGATGACTAAGTTTCCCTAATCTGTTCTCAGTAGCGCCAGAAACTGCCATTTTTCCTGCCTAACGGATACGGGAAGAGTACGACTGCGCTAACATAAATACTGCTCCAGAGTCTCCAACTTGCATGCGTACTACCACAACTCTGCTACAGTTAGGTGGATAACTGCTTTGCATGTTGAACTTTGTTGGGAAGGAGAACGAGACACTCAGGGTAGCCTTTTGTGAAAGTTCTGAGGGTCCATTTGTATACAAACCTCACAATACCATACTGAGGTAGTCACTATTGTAGGTCACAGTAAGTCAGAAGAACACGTAAGTACTGACACGGGTGTACTGTGTACACGTGGCCAACTTGGTCCGCTTTCGTGGCAGGTCAGCATATAACCCACAACGTGCACGCAAGTAACCAATCGGACACGCACCCAATCAGCTACTCAAGTCACATGCCAGATCGATGGTGGAACGACGAATGGACACGCACACCCGCAAACTCTCTGACACACCGAAACAGCTACTATAGTCTCAAGGACCTGTAGGATCCTTGGAACATACGTTCGAAGGGCTCATATTTTATGAGGAATAAAGTTTAGCGGATGAAATTAGGAATTTATGCGAGCATCATCACAAGTATCACAGTTTAGTCCAATTATCTCAATACTGTGCAATCCCTACGGCTGGTTTTACAACGGAGTTACGAGAAATACTTACCCATGTTCTTGAAAATGTTCACAGCAAACTTTATTTGAATTGTGTTCACTTACTCAGTGTTCGCTAGCGATGATGTGAAGAACTTTTAAAAACATGAATAGCCCGCCACTGGTTAGAACAGTGCATGGCATATTACGTCCCTCTCAGCAAGAAGCGGTGTTTTGTCGGGTCCGTACATGCCAAGAATCCACTCTCAAAACTTTGTGCAACTTTTAACTTGGATTGACCCATGCTCATTTCTACTGTTTATATTTTTGGTCAATAAGCCACAGGTGCACTGATGCTTGTTTCCACTGTGTCCACCGCTGAACTTTTGTTTGTGCGTTCAACCTTTGATACACCTTGGTTCATATTGTGCGCATCTGCAAACAAAGGACTTGTACTATCCTCTGCTAAGGCCGTGAACTCAAAGCGAAGAATCGGTTAATTAGCCTAAACGCACGATCTAGGTGTCCTATCTGAGGGGTAACGTGTAGTCTAATTCACCAAGGGACGGTCAGTAATAATTGCGGCAAAACCGAATTCTACGAACTTCACCTGCATTTGTTCAGTAGTCGCAATTGGGCAGTGAACAATATATTGAATTAGACTTGGGCAGACAGTACAGATAGGTAGAACGTGGTTCTATAGGAAATTAACAGTAAATCGTGAGGAGAGTTAAAGAAAGGCTTACGGCTAGATTGAACCTTGGGCAGTTAATAACAGAGGATAGCACAGAAAGGACAGTGTGTTATCGAACGGTAAAAATACCGTTCAGTTCAAAGTGGGACAAATTTTCAACAACAAGCCCAAAAATGAATTTGAACAAATCGTCTATAGAAAAACGGTTGAGGTAGAGTCGACTTTGTACAAAATAGAACAGTTCATTCTTGAAACTTGAGCAGCCACCGAAAGGATGATGAATTAGCCTGAGGAATAGGGAAACAAATGATTTCGTCACGTAATTAACAGGGCTAGTATTCAACCAATACTCTCATTTGCACACAAATTTGGTTTTAATGGAAGACTCAACTGTAATACATCCTGTAATCATAAGATTGCCGAAGATTCTTCAGCAGCTAGCTCTTCGTCATTCCTAGGGCTCATCAAGTTGGGCACAGTCCCCGACTTTCCGTCAACCTTATGTTCTACTTGAACCCAAATTGCACGAAATTCGGCTCATACACTCATCGGTTTTGACGGAAACTCAACTAGAACCCACTGAATCATAAACGACTAATTCAGCTGGTTTCCGGAATAGTCTTCCGTTACAACCAAATTGGTATGCGGAGGAATGTACAAGTCAAACATTCGGTGTACTGTACTTAGCCACCTGGATGGCGTTTGATTTTGCGCGTTCAAGAGCTTATCTTTCGGTTTCATATGTTTTATTCTGTCGATGATCATTGGGTGAGAACCAGGCTCTAAAAATCAAACGCATTCACTGGGAAATTATGCCTTTTGTAGACGGTTATCTTTCTAAGTAATCTCCATATCTGGACAAAAGATGGCATTAAAGCGGATCCTACCACGATGGGGCTGTCAAGGGGGTAGGATTGTGGATGCTCTTGGTCAACCAGCCAGTTTAATCCGCCCAAAATCAGACCGAACGGAGGCGTTCTATGCCCACCAATCACAACCATTTATGAGCCGCTCCGAGGATGTAACAAAGAGATTGAAACGTTAAGTGAATGCATTATTAATCTTCTATGAAAGATATTTCGTTTTGTAAGCGTGTTCAGTTTATTCTTCATTTCCGGAGAGAAGAACTTTCTCCAATAAACCAACTTCCTGTGATCATCTGGAACCCCAATCCGTGACGTTGTGTACGTGCCTGACAGCCTTTGGACAGGCTACTAATTACAACCTTGATATCTGCAGCGATTGGCAAACACTTTCGTGGACTGGTTACTGGAAAGTTGCACCATTGTCATTCCAAAGTTTGCTGCATTCAGCAACAGAGTGACAAGCGTATCAAGCCCCTATTTGTTTTGAAAGTTTACTTTGTTCTGTCTAGAGAGCAAAATGTGATCAATGGCCACGGACGAAACTATCCTCGATTGTTATCCTTTGTAAAATTTCGGTGTTTCCGGTCGATTATCGAAGGAATGTATGAGCATGGGAAAATGCTGAGTTGAAAGGACAAACTGTTCGTCACGTGGGGGGTTTCATATGATGAGGAAGACTGCACTCAAACTTTGCCAAAAGTTCCCTCCTTTCGGACATTGCTTAGGTCGAGATTTCTCGGGAAGTTTATTCACTGTCGCTGAAGTACGCTCGGAACATCAGCTGGTGATTTGAAGAGTGAATTTTCCAAACCTTTATTCTGCGACCGTCGCATCATTACAAAAAAATCCAGTGATATTGTTGAACGCTGATCGACTGCTTGAGCGTCCAATAGGCAGCTGACTTTTCTGCCCGGATGCTAGACTGCTACTCTACTACGATTTTGGTGGAGTTTGAGGGTCTCAGTGAGTTATGGGGTTTCTGGTATTATTTTCAGGAATCTGACCTTCCTGACAGTAAACAGAATAATACCATATCGACCCGAGTAACGCAACAGAAGCAAGTTCGAAACAGTGTTGCTTTTCACCTAAAATGCCCAATCTAATTTATCGGCAGAAGGACGTGATTGCTATGGAGTCGCATTTTGGTAGACCTCTGCATGACCAAACTTGGTAATCAAAAATTAAACGCAATCATCCCGTGGTTTACATGGTATTGTCACTACGAGGACGATATTATCACGATCACCGACGAAGCTTTCAGTACAACAGAGATATTTTTGGGCGGTTTCAAATATCAAGCTTACGGCTGAGCCAGAACGAAGCAGGCATTAGGTTTTCCTTTACTTCAGTATTCGAAAAAGACCAAGCCCAGAGAAATCATGCCTGGACAGGTCAGTAAATTCACTTCGCTAACATTGTTCCGTTGCAACAGAAGCATATCTTAATTAGATGCTTGCCTGCGATAACAATGAAGATATGCCTATACGACAATTTACTAGAAGGACTAAAGTTCTAAAGTTTCTAAAGTAGTATGTAATAGTTGGAATTAATATTAGTTGAGCAAGTCTAGAACCGTTACCAACAAGTAAGTGTGACAGAGAACCCTGAGTGA
>NW_008751844.1:453999-468192 GCF_000715545.1 Opisthorchis viverrini
TTGTACGGCAGTGAAGCATCGGTGCTGAACACTGATGTCATGCTGTCGATGATGATGATTATGATGATGATGATGTTGATGGTGATGAGTAACTCTTTGGTTGTATAGTATAGATCAACGCCAGACAAATAAATAGGACAAAACCAGAGTCTTCCTCAGTTGGATGTCGAAAGCACGTCGGTCACCACACACATATATACGCAATCGAAATTTTCATCTGCTGATGGCGATAGTTTCAGCGAGCTTCTCTTCATGAACCTATAAACCTGGCTGATCGAGACAAGGCCGTTTTCAAGTAATTCTGTCTATCGGTGATGCTAGTTAGTATCGATCATGTAATTGCCGCCAAGCCGGAACTGTTTGTGGCTGAGCGGATTGTGCCAGGCCTTGTGGGGATATGAAGGGATGCGTGAACCCCGGAATCAGCGAGGTGTTTCGATCTAGAGCGTGTTTTCGCCTGCGAAGTATGTAGAATCAATTTTGATGTTTGTTTAGCTGTCACACACCTCCTTATCGCAGCCATTCTATTTAGCTTTCTGATGATTTAAAATGTTTATCGGCTGTGTAAACATCAACCACTTGAAATAATCCCGGAAGACTTCTCAATTAGCTTTCAAGTTGAGCATATCCGTCTTTTGATTTTGAGTGAAATCAGATATTTTGCTGTCCAGGTAGCCGAACTGGAGAAGGAAAAGTTGAGGTGAGAGCCAGAACAACAGAGAATAATTAAGAGCGTCTGAGAAACCACAGCTATCAGTGATAACTTGAATTTTGTGTGTGAACTTGATTTGATTTGCGAGCTAATTACATTGAACTGAACATTATGGAAGACTGTGTGGCTGGCGACTGAGTATATTTAGTTAGCCTGGATATTCTTTGTTTTTTAACACAGATTTTAAGGAAAGACAAGTTTATAGTTTTTGGCTAACACAAAACAGTGAAGCCTCTTTTCAAGGCAAACTGAATTTGTTATCAGATGCCGTAAGACAAGGGTTTTGCCACCGATGTGATTGGGTATGCTGATCAGTAGACGTGCCCAACAGACACCCTGTATCCACTTTCAGGGAGTGTGCCAGTTTGGTCTGGTCGACGAAGAGGTCGAGATCACTGGACTGTAATGCAGGTACAAACTATTTGAAAGTTTCTTCAAGATGGTAGGGGCGAGGCGGGACTGCGATTACAGACAGCTAGCTGGTAGAGTAAAACGTTATCTTCTGGTCTAGTTCCTCAAAAACTGTCCATTCCAAGCCGGAACGTGTTTTTTCAGCACGAAATACGGATGCCATGAGTACCATGCTACCTGTGCAGCAGGGATCTCTCCGAAGCGAAGAAGTCCCCTTAAATTGACTTTTGCAGGCAAAATTTGAGATAAAGTCCCCTTCAGAGGACATGCCCTTATTTTTTAAAGGATTCATGTGATCAAGAATTCAGCGTGGAACGTACTTTAGAAAATTTCCATACCGTTGGAATGATCTATACATGAACAATCAACGGTTTCACTGTTGTCATGTCACCGCTTTCGCCTGTTGTCACGGCAACTACTAACCGAAAAGTTTACTGACCTTGAGATTGACACAAAGGGATTGATTTGTTTACCGCGAAAAAGCAGATAGCTAGAATTATCTCTGTTTGACCCGTGTCGCCTCAAATTTCAGTATTGGTGCGAATCCTCCAGAGCTAGGTGTTAACATGCGTGTTCTTTTCATTGTTCCACAAGGCCAGGATCAATAAAGCTCGACTCAGTGCTGGCTGGCGTATATAAGCCCTGCTCAACGAGCGAGGGCGATTTAAATATGTTAAACATGTCCAGTCAACCAAGATGCTACTTCAGGGGCATCTCATTACAAATTTGCTGACGCCACACTCTTCAGGCTGAGATTCGAGATGGGCTTCCGAGGTTCCACCCTAAAAGACTAGGCAACGCAGCACTCTGTACTGCAGTCTTCTGCACACGGTCGTTGAAACTCGTAAAAATGTACTTTTTATACCTCGTCGAGTGAAACTCACTCAGCTACATTAACAAAGCTCTAAGTGCCAACCAAGGCAACGTCGTTGTTTATGAGGTACATCCCACCTATGAAGTAACTATCTAGACCAAATACCTGAAACTGGGCTTTGTGCATCAGCTGACGGGGAGCTAATCAACAGCATGTTCCAGAGCCTAGACTCATTTACGAGAAAACCGAGTTTGTCGATTTAAGTTTGCTTTTCGTTCTCAAAATGCAGTAACTAGGGAGACGAGCTTCTAAAATTGAGCCCTCGTTTACAATGGTTTATTTTTGCATGTTAGAAACATGACAGGCGGTTTATGGGAAGAGCATTTAGTCTTGTACGTGGGATTCATCTGCACAATGTGAAACGAAGTATTATGCTATAAAAAAACCCTCATGAGCAAATTTAATTTAATTTAAATTTAATTTAACGGGAGATTCAACTGAACCCCAGCTGAATGTGTATTTACATGAGTGTGTCCAGCCAACTGCATACATTTAGTGTTCAAGTAGAACACAAGGCTGATAAAAAATTGGGCACTATGCCTACCCGATGAGCAAGAAAAATAGCAAAACCGGTGGTGAGCTGTCAAAGAGTATTCAGTAGCCTCATGAGAAGTATGTTCAGTCAAAAGGGAATAAAATGTTAATTTATAGTTTTTCGTGCGACAGCTCTCTCTAATGGTATTTAATGTCTATTAGATCTATTGTAGTTACAATTAATTAACGTTTATCATTGAAGATTATTTTCACTTTTTTATTTATTATAATTAGTATTTATTGTTAACCGCAGTTCTAGTCGTATTTGCCGATCAACTACTTCTGCGGGTTACTCTTGATGCCGGAATCTCAGTGTTTATCTGCGGTGTGCACAAGACTACAGGGACGTGTACAGACTTTTGCAGTCCAAAACTCCCGTATTTGGAGTTTGCGAATGCTAGGTCATTCTCCAACCCCCCCCCCCAAGAGTTTCTCATACGGGACATTAACCTCTCACTATCATGCACAAGATTATTGAACAACACAACTTCCCCGGTTCATACAGACCAATAAGAAGAGATTTGATGATTTTCAATTGAGATTTTGTTCTACGGATGAAGCCAATCTATGCCGAAAAGCCGAGGAGCACTTACAGCTGTTTCATTCTCACCTGGAATCACCAGTTGTACGCGTCTCACGAAACTCCAGTAGGAAATTTCGGACCTTCCAGCCAGTAGTTGAGCCGTTTGGCCGCGGGCGGCTAAAAAGCACACCAACCAGCTTTCACCTAGAGAGGACATAGCGTAGCTCATCCCGAAAGCCACATCACGTGGTCACGTGGCTACTCAAGTGACGGCTTCTCACGCATCTTGTGGAATTGATCTTCCTCTGAGCGACTTATACACGACTGATAATATGATGTAATGTGACGCTAATTATTCGGGTAGTACAGCATGGGTCTTGCGACCGGGTTTGAATTCCGGGGAGTTTCTTGTGGAAAACTGTCCTGAACTACGTGCGGATCTTAGTGGATATCATGCCATTTCTGAGTTTCACACGCTTCTGCTAAAGAATTCACAGAGCCATCTACGTGAGGAATTTAAAGCATGATGCCAAAAAATAGACCGACCCCCAGAGGTGAGATTAGTTCTATCCAGTCACAATGAGAGTCCACTTGAAAACGAGTGATTCTGAGGGAAACGCTACCAAAAAACCACTATGAATTTCACCATAGCACAAAGCTTTTTCCCAGAAAAGGCCCGGGTGTGAAATGTGCGCATGAGGATTCCAAGCACCTCATGACAGATGGCTTGGAAATAATGTTGTTCCTTTAAGTAAGTGTCAACTCTTTGTTACCTGTACAGCACACAACTACCACACAACTACTGCAAGGTTAACTCCTGTATAAACTAAATTCAGGCAAGACTACCCGTTGTTTGAGCCATTCTTGGAGTGGACAACATAGTCAATCCTTTCAGATAGTCTTTCAAAATGGTACAATGTTCCCGTGCGTTGTTATTCTGACATTACTGACGTTCTGACATACTACTCGCGTGCCTCATCAGTAGTATCCACCGTTACACACGCTTTAAAGTTTGCTCGCATGCTAACGGTTTTCATTTATCTCCGTTAGGTCGGCACAAGCAGCTCGTCTGTTTGGCCGCGTCTGCGTGTGCCATGCCACTTCCGTGACCGAGTTCCATTTACTCTTTTCGATTGCCGACCGTCGTGAATGGTATAGACATCCCCGCTGGTCGGTAACGACAAACGGACCTAGCCATCGACTGCCCAGCTTCCACGGCCTCAGTCCACTCCTTCCAGAATTCTGATAATTCTTCCACTTGACCCTTGCATATATGGGGAAAAATCGATTTTCGCAAAAGGTGACAAAATAAATGTTTGGACTACCTCGAGTGCTTGCGTCAAAAATATCTTCTGTGATTTGGTCCTTTTTGGTTTGGAAATATGTCTTGGTAGAACAAGTGAAATCTTCTGATGGTGTTGTTTCCTAAAGGTATGTACAACACTTTAAAGAATGTGAACAGCTGTTTACAGTTCTTGTCAGGAACTGCAGTAAACTCCACGGGATTCATTCCAAAACTCTGCATTTTCGGGAATATAACACTGTAGGATATCCATGTGAAAATTTTTTTTGCAGTTTGGGGCTTCCTCCGCTTCCAGAACTTATCAGATCTTGGTAGTATTTAGCAAAGTTAGTTCGTTTCTAATCGAGACACAGTGTCATGTTAGCTGGTCTACCGATTAATCAGAACCTAGTCGTGTCACTCTCAGGAAATGTATATTGTATCGCGTATCATGCAAAAGGGTACCATGATATTAATTCATTCGCTTTGGTATATCATCGCATTTTTATATCAGTCGATAGATGACGTTTCCATGAGATAGATACCGTACCCTACCACCAAAGTATGACCAATGATGCCACCCACCGCAGGAGTTGTTTGTTCGGAGGGACCAAACTGTCCGATTACCCGACTTGAATGACGGGATAAGGATGAGGCGCAAATGTTCAGCGAAAAGCTTTCCGACAGATTTCTGGTAGAACAAGCAGAGTAGAAAACCTGAAGGTATTTCAACTTCTTTTGTATCCTTGATCCATTTAAACAAAGGTTGGTTAGAGAGACTCTAATCAGAGGAAAAACCACTAGGAATGCATGTCGTCTAAATGTCCAATCAAATGACAGGGAGAATGCATAAAATGATACGCACGGGAAGTGAACACAGACTAAGAAAAAGAAGTTATGAAATGTAGATATTCAATGAGCTGCTCCAACGCAAGGTGCTCACACCAAATTTCCAACGGACCAATCAGATAAATTACCAGCGAATACGCAAGTGCCCAATCACTTTGCAGATATTAAATGCATTCTAGAAGCTATATAAATGTCAGAACACTTGAGGGGATTACTCACCCATCCGAGCACTGGTGATGTCTGTCTGCCTGGTGACGAAACCTTTGAAGCCAATTGGCAGGCTCGCCGATCAGCTTAGCTGCAATCCGACTAACAGCCGATAACTTACCCGAGCCTCCAGTATTCAGACATATTGCAGAAGGTACACTCATTGCTCAACTAAACATCTGACCTGTTTGGTGTATATCCAGTGGATTGAAGTCCGTGAAGAACGTGACTCGTAAATAGGCAAAACGGTGGCACTCATTCGATGTCGGAGTTCAAACAAAAACGAAGCTTTAAACGGGTCCAGTTGATCTTTCTGACTCGTGGCGGTGTGTAAAATTGGTTAGCTGGCATAAACTGTTCTTTTGATACGTTTTGAATGTGATCTCAGCACGTTTAATCCATTCACACGGAACTAACCAAGCCAAAAAGCTTGCACTACTTTATTACGTTTTGATGCGCTCTAAATGACAAAAAATCGTCAATCGAGACACTTTTGAAAAGAAAAGCAAGCTGTATATTTGAGGTAAATGTTATTGGCACTTAAATCAATATTAATTCACGTTTGATGGACAAGGAATTCGATTTGATCTGCCGTATCTACTTCGAATTTTCACAATATAATCTGTTTGATGTGTTTTTCATTTGTCTTGCAGCCTGTTTGGTTTGATTCTGAAAGAACGGAGGAATGCTTAGCACTAAGCGTTTTTCTAAATATACACGGATTCGCATATCAATTTGGTGGTCACGGTGGGCTCAAATGAATCTCCAGTTTACGATATTCCTCGATTGAATGTGCTGCACAAAAGCCGCCTTGCCTTTAAGTTTGTAAGATATTCGAGATATCGCAGTATATTTTTCATAAGAGAAACTACTCACAAGGTTGCTGAAAACCGTTCGACCGGTTTCGCTCTTTTTGTGGCTCCTCATGTAGACGTAGTCCCTGAGCTTCCACCAACCTTATGTTCTGCTTGAAATCCAATTCACTCATTTTTATATCAATTTGGTTTTCACGGGAGACCTAACTAAACCTCTCATTTACGTCTAGCTTCATTGTGAAAATGCCAGAGGCTATTCACTGGGATGTATTTTTCAAAGGAAAAATCTCTAAAGACCGGTCAATACACCATCATGTATGCTTTGGTTAGGGTAAAAGTCATACGTACCCTGACGTTTGTGTGCGTGTGCACTTTTGACATCGATATTCCGTGTCTTGTGCGGTCAGTCGGCTTGAGTCCCCATTTCAGCAACCTAATGAGTCAAAGAACTTCAAAGAAATCTCCTGTGACAACTCAAATTTCCTTCCCCCAGCAAATTAATTTGAGGAATACAACGAGTGATTGTTCTATATATTGTTCGTCAGCGGCAGCTGAATTTGAAAGTGATTAAATTCAATTACTATCAAATTCGATTCCCCAGGCGTCCGTTATGGTCACACTGGTGATGTTGCACAAGTGTGTATCCTGAGATCTACCCTTCACGTGGATTCCCTCAATGAAACTTGAAAAAAGGAAAGCAAGCCACACTAAGAATCACAGACGTTGGTCTGTGATTGGTCTGGGGCTGCTATAGAGAATTCGGTGACTAGATCATAATCTACACCACCCCAGTCGCCCAATAGCAGTTAATTCATAACCATTTATGTACCAGAATTGATATGCTCACAGCTGTCCTCTCATCCAGTCGGCTGATGATCCTTTCCCCTTTTTACTGCATGCTGCTTTGTTAGAGGCATGCAGTACGGTTCCATTTCAATAGGTAAATACACTCAGCTCAAGAGGACCGACGGCAGGGGGAAAATTACGTATAAACACCAATAATACAGCGTGACAGTGTGTAGAGTCACCGGCAGATATGTGGGATACCGGCATTTTGTACCCATCCAGACAATCTTTCTGCTGTTGTTACCTGTACTTAAACTTCGCAGTTCAAGTTCGGCAGATGCTTGATCATGGGAATCAGTCAAGTTGGACTAAAATTCGCCAGTCAGTCTTACTGTTATATCTGACTGCTGTCCCAGTTCTAGTACCCGGTGCCAGAAAAAGAAGTCACCGACAAGGGACACAACAGCTTTATTGTAACAAGCGAGTGCAAAAGTTACAACAGCCCCGCGCTATTTAAAGGGCACTTTTTAACAATGATCTAGGCTGTCTGATAGGCGTTTAGTGAAGACCAATCCACATCGATCGTGCTTCTGGGAAGAGCTTGAACACTTATATTCGGTCGTGCTTTTGTGGCGTGCCTGAACACTTATCGGCTTTCGCTGAATGGATTGAATGAATGACTGACCTGGATGCTTGCCGGCTTCCTTATCGAGATTTTTGCGGATTTTTTGGGTCTCAGTAGGTTTCGGGGGTTCCAGGGTTACTTTCAGGAAGCTGGCCTTCCTAACACTTATCATTCTTCAGGATCTTGTGTACTAGCTCGCAAGAAATCTGCGACAACCTTTCTGCTATATCTGTATTCAAACGTCACGTGAAAACTGCCGGACGCATTAATGCGGTGTACAGATGATCTCCAGCGGCTACACGCACACGGAACTATCTCGCGATACCCTTGCCCAGGGCCATCCCGTTTTTTCATTCGTTTGAGCCAAGCTACAACACACTTGAATTTGCAGCATTCAGCAAAATACTTGCAGGAATTTTAAAAAATTCCTGATTAGCGCCCGTTTCTCAAGTAAATGCTTTCAGAATTCCTTCTTATCGCTTTTGGGACAAGCCAACCACCTAACAGTATCCATAGTTCCCAAGTGTGTTATCAATACAAGCCAAAGAAAGACCATTCACGCAGCAAAGCCACCTTTTCTATACTGAGTTCTTATAACACTAATTGTGGTGTACTATAATCGAATCCCAACATTTATCTGTCCTCCATCTGGTCTGAGAGTTTCCCACTTTCATCTATCTACCTTCTGTCGTGGTACAACTCAATCGGACAATTCGTTGACTGTCCATCGTTGCATTTGACGGGATTTCCACGTAAGACGTCGCCAGTTCGGTTATCAGCCCACACTGAGGACCAGCGTCTTTGCTTGCGCACTGTACGCTAGCAGTCATTCGTCCTCAGTGGGAGGAGACCGAATTCGTTTGAAGCTTTCTTGTCTAACTGAACTTATCTGGTTACTGAGTACTATACAACTTACTATGATATCTCGGATATCTTACCAACTGAAAAACGAGGCAGCCCGGCGCAGCACATTCAGTTGAAGAATATCGTAAACGACAGATTTAGTCGATTCTCCCTTAAAAGCCAAATTGATTTGCAAGGGAGTATATTTCACTACTTTCGTGCAATTTGGGTTCAAGTAGGACACAAGGCTAACGGAAACTCGGGAGCTGCGCCTACTTGATGAGTCCCAAGACGGGCGAAACCGATCGTGGGCTGTCAGAGAATTTTAGTAACCTTGTGAGTAGTTTCATGTTTTTAAGCATGCTTTTTCACATGCTCATGTTCGCATAATTATCCCGAGTCTTTGTACATACACCCACGGATGCCACTCAGTCGAAAACAACAGATCTCAACATATTCTATTGATTTTCTATCAGGGCTCAGCAAAAGCAGTGTGCGAAAACACTAACAATGTCAACACGAATGATCCCTCATTACAACAAAGATAATCCACCATTGCTCACAGGCAGTCTCACTGGAAGGAACAGAACTGGCAAGTGCGATAAAAAGTAATCTACTCAACAAGAGCCTACCACCTAGCTGAAGGGAGTTTGGTGAGCTGCGAACGGTTACACGCTCAGCGCTGCTTGTCCGACGTAGACGTGGGGGTAACTATTGTTTCACGGAGGTGTGTCAACGTCTGCATGACCAGGTGACACTGAGTAACTGAGCGCAACTTAACTGTAGTAGTTCCACTTAGACAGTTGTACTTACATGGATCGTTGACGCCCCCCATATTCATAACCCTGTTAATTTTGCCAGATGGCAAGTTCCAGTCTTTACCAAGAACCCAAATGTTCGGGAAAGTTTAAGTTCTCTGGATAAGTCATTGTTAATCCACAAGCGTTTTGTTGAAGTAATTTCAAGTTTGCTGGTACATATCACAAAGTCAGCATTTCCATTTTCTGTGGTATAAAACCTGTCCCGGCAAAAATGAACGGTAGTCATTGAGAGCAAGTACAACATAACAATAACGGCTCATTTTTGCGGTTTTCCGTTTGAAAATTTCTCGCCCAAAAACTATATAGACAAATCGTCCCACATCTACCACATTCTTTTACAATAAAATGGCTAATGACAGTAAGATAAACACTGAAGTAATTTTCTAGTCATGCTTGAACCTATTGAAGAGATCGATAACAACATCTACGAAATTCAGTGCGAAAGAAAACGCTGTGAGTGGAAAGGTCATCAATTTACGAAATTACCTCAGAGGGCACGGTTCACCCATATTCGCCATCCGGTTGCGAGGTGGAATTTTGATCTGGCCTTTGACCCAACGGTTGTCCCGCAAGCAGTTCAGTTACGTATTTGAAATGGGCTCTGCCACACGTTTTGCTAGGTATCTTTTCTTTCGTCGGTCTTTTCGACGAAAGCATTCCTCCATCTGTGAAATTCACAAGCTGTCGAAATGCACTCATCTGCATACCAATTCGGTTTTTACGGGGAACCCTCTCTCTTTTGTCAAATTCGCGAGCACTCCAAGCTGTGACAAAGAGACTGTACCTTCAGCGAATACACTCATTTGCAAACTAATTTAATTTTGCGAGAGACTCACCTGGAAACCAGCTGAATGTCTCGTGTGTGATGTTTCCAGGCAACTGAGCGTGCTACGCTAGGCCACCTCATTTTTCAGTTGTTACGATATTCCAGAAATCGCGATACATGTATGTGCGTAATGCACTACTCATAAGATTGCTGAAAATTCTTTGACTGCCCACGACCAGTTTCGCTCTTCTTGGGGTTCATCAGGTAGAACGTAACTTACTGTGATGTGACGGTTTATGTACCTTGGCCACTTCTTCAGCTATACCGGGGAATGTCCGCGCGACACTTTCAGAGTCTCAAAGCATGCCGACAGTCTTTTATCGGTTTCACCCTTCTTAACACTCTCATTATCTCGGAGCAGTCTCCAATTTTCCAAAAAGCTAAGATTTCATTTCAACAACGGATTGTACGCAGTTTGTGGAATGCATTTATGCAAAGTGGGCTGCCACAATTCGGTGTCCAAGTAGAACATAAGAGTGACAAAAACTCGGAGACGTTGACCAGTTGGTGAGCTCCAAGAAGAGTGAAACCGGTCATGGGCCGTCCAAGAGTTTTCACTTTATTAATGGCGAGTTCCATCAAGACAATAATAATAATATCCATAATATATTTAGTTAAAGGGCACCACAAACGAGAGATTCAACTGGAATTCAGTTGGGTACCAAATCTGTATTCAAATAAGTGTAGTTCACCATATTCCTGATTCGTTCCTTTTATTTAAACATGCAGTTCTGATTGCAAGTCTCCTAGTTTTGATTTAATTAACTTGGAAAAACGCGTATCTAATTAATCTGGTCACATAAAGTAAACAACGATGAAGAGTGCTACGTGTGGCATTCGCCAAATCCCAAATCGAATTCTACTGCGGGCCTATCTGACCGGAAGAAAACAACATTTTTTCCATCAGACCACCAACGCTCATTGCTTGTTTGTCAAACTGACCGCCCCAAACCTCCATTGGCTACTTCGCTTGTGTATACCGAAGCCTGTTTGTCAACATGGTTCGTAGAGCGCCTAAGTCGGTTGTCTTCACACCAAAACTGGCGATCCTCACCAGGATCGTTTTTTGTGGGGTGAAAGAATTGGTTGTCAAACTAAACTAAACTGAGACATTGTAGGAGTTCCGGAAGTAGCCAATGTGTTACAAGTTTATGCACTCGATTCTCTCCTTACAGCTGCAAAACAACGTGTGGATTTTGGCCGACTTTTGATTTGTGTCCTCATTCGCAACTTGAGGTGTATTTCTAAAAAAAAACAAAGATTCGTAAGTGGACAACATTCAGGGTTTAAGGCATGTAGGGTGGCCTGAAATGCCGCATTTCTCACGTCGAATTATGGGCCGAACATAAAACGAAGGTTCGCTTTCACTTTCATGATCCTTTACTTTATGGAATGAAGATGAGTCGCCTACCAGGTCTACCCGGACTTGCGAATGCCCAGATTTCAAAACACTCAGTCCGATAGAGTTCAACATAACTCTTTTCAACAGAATCCTGACAATCTGCTTTAGGGACAAGTTGAAGGGGTGCGTCCAAGTCATTGTACCGCAGAAAAATAATCACCCAGGTGAATTCACCACAGTTTACGGGAAGGTCACAGAAACAAAAGGCAGACGATGTCACCAAGATAGTTCCTTTTATCCTACTGTCATTTGGAGGTGATCAACGTGACAAAGGTTTCAGTGACAGCTGAAGAAGATTCTTTCTAAACAGACCGGTTTGCGTAAAGCAAACAGTTTATTTTTTATGTTCTTTGATGCATTCGTGCAAGCTGCTTTGTCGGAAAACGGTTGTACACCATTATTTATGAACACTTCTTGAAGAATCAGGCAGTAAAGGGTTGAAGATTTCCATCAGGCTCTACTGCTTGCAATCTCCGAGGTAGTGACACGCGCCTGGAGCTCAGAGAAGCCTTCAGAGGTCCCAACTATCGAATTTTGCCCAAGCAGCAGTCGTTTGACTTTATTTCAGGCAAATACCATGAATTTGTGTCTAACCGTGCCCTGCCAAATTTAGTTCTCCAACGCCTCCAAATTCCATTAATCGAACCCGGACTGAGTGTTACGTTCGATCGTCGCGATGATGTCATGAGTACACACGTTTGGGTTCGCTGTGTATCAACCGACTATCACCTTTGCCCTAACCCTGAAATTGACTCACATGATAACGTGAGACAGGTTACCTCTGTCTTTCAGCTGAGACTTTATCGCGCAATCGGAAAGTTTACAACCACCTTGCAGCTGTTGCATCCTTGTCGGGAATCGTGTGACCAAGGTGACCGACTTCCCGGCTAGTGGTTGAGGACAGAACAGTTCAGTCTGTTTAACCATGAAATTGACTCACATGATAACGTGAAACAGGTTATCTCTGTCTTTCAGCTGAGACCAAGGTGACCGACTTCCCGGCTAGTGGTTGAGGACAGAACAGTTCAGTCTGTTTGTTAATCACAGTTCTTCTCGTTCTCTTGAAACTTCTGGGGGGGGGGGGGGGTTTGGGGCGGAAGGTTCAGATCAGTTACGTCCTTCGTTAGCAACTATCTAAATGACATGTCACAATTATTGCTCGAGTAGAACATAAATTAGGTGCGAAATCGGTGACTACAACATCTCCCTGATTAGCGAAGCCAGTGCCAAACTGTCGAAGAGTTTTCATCAATCCTTTGAGCCGCGTTGGGTCAAGAAACCATCTCAAGATTTCTGTAACTTCATACTTTCCACATTCGATCACTGTGCTATATTCGATTGGAGCAAAACATGATATATGTTGTAGTCCTTTGATCGATCATGCCCAACTGGTTGACAAGTAAACTGAGCTCATGTCACATGACTGGATGTGGAACGAATCACTGGGGTTAGACTTCAGACCAATGCTATTAACGTGGCCATTAAGCACTCTTCATACGGGTGGGTTGTGCGGGTGAGAACTGCTCAAGCGCACTGTTGTTCTTGCAAAATAATACGCCTAAAGATAACTATCACTTATCAATTATTGGTATACAAACGGGACTTTGTTGACCATTCTAGTGAAAAGTTCGAAGCTATAGCACATGACGAGCACCTGCACAGATTCGAAGCTGATTGTCGTTGTAAGGTGTGTTCCACTCCATTCCTTCTTGCAAAGATCATGTCAATATCATACAACCTACCACCTAGCAGAGGAGAAGCTGTTGGCTGCCAAGCTACTCACAAGCGACCGGTTGCACAAAAGTAAAAAAACTAAGATGCACAGAATTTTTGAAAAAGGAACATTCCCAAGCGTTCTCTTAAGCTTTCCTGGACGTTCATTGGTTATTAAACAATAGCGAACCAATACTGCAAGCGTTTGTAAAATTTCCATAGTAACATTCACCTTCCGTCAGATACGTGGGCGGAGACTTGACACTGGACAATAGAATACTAATGTGCCTTATCAGTAGTATACACAGTTCCCCCAATATGGTGAAGCCATCAACATTACTGAACATAGTTGGTCGACTTTCTGGATGACCTTCCTCCTGACTGTTCCTTGCCGCTTGAGTAAGCTTGAAGTTTTCTTGCGGCTTTCTCGCCTGACCCCCAAACCGGTGAGGGAGGCAAAACGGTTAAAATTCAGTCCAATAAGTCAGTGGCAATCAGGACCTAGCACCATTCGTGTAGCAAATTTTATAATATACCCATTCTCCTCAAAGATGACCTACATTTTTCCGGTCTTAAAAAGCGGGAAAAGGGACAAATACGAACTCCTTGAAAAGGGAGAGAAATTTTAGGAACTATGAGCCTAAATACTCCTTAGTGGGAACCCGTTTTTCTTCCAGAAATCTGCAATCGGAAATGTCGGGCCGTAATCTCGACTTCAACAGTAAGCTTCGATTTGGATTTTCGGTAATAAAGAATCAGCCTAATCACTAAATTCAATCAATTCGAGCATGTTTACGTGGACTATTCATGCAGCAGGAAATCGTGAGTCGTCTCGTGGAACATGAGCTCAACAAATGTTTTCTTTTTCGGTTCCAAGAATATCCCAAAAGACGGGTGTTATGTCTGCTGATTCGTCAATCTGTGGTATCTGCTGCTCACCCGCTCCAGTGCCTAGTGTCGGAGAGAAAAA
>NW_008751844.1:468503-477153 GCF_000715545.1 Opisthorchis viverrini
TCCTGAAGTTGCTTTCAGGAATCTGACCTTCCTGATAACGGGTATGTTGCGTCATTTGATAATCGGCAAAAGTCCATATTTCTGCTGAAAGATTACACTTGATCACGGTACAATACATACTATATAAAATAATAATGCGTATAATAAAGAACTTCGTACTGCATGCAATCTGCGTCAATGATTGTGGCATTCTCAGGTGGACCCCATCAGTAATGATCACACTGAATATCCTGGCTTAGTCTGCATCATCTTTCAGAAGATAATGGTGGATGCACTTCGCTTGAACACTCATATTACCTTACCATAACATACTACTTAGAAGGTTGCTGAAAACCCAGTGACACCACCATTAGCTTGAACACCAGTTTACTGGACTGTGCTCATCTGACGTACCTCAAGAGAAGTGGAGCGGGTCAGGGAGTGTTGAAAAGAGTTCAGCAGCCTTATGAGTAATATATCACGCACGAGACGGCCGTCGTACACCAGAATCACTTGTAGAATATTATAACCGAGAGATTCAGTTGATCACTCTGTAACATGTGACATTACCACTAAAGTGCTTTGTAAATTGGTATGTTTCTTCACTCAATTTGAATTGTTTCCACACGCAAATCATATCTAACTATGCTTCATCAAATTATAAGTACACTTTCAAACCAGTTATCAAGTAGGGTCTCCAGGTAAACGCGAATCGATAACCCTTGGCCAAAAAATAAGATACTGACAGTTCAGGATAGATTTAACTATTCTCACACAGCGACCGTACACTTTGTCGAACTTGTGCCTGACAACTAAATTAATAAACTAGACTTTCTATTCGTAATGCACTACTTATAAGGTTGCTGAAAATTCCTCGACAGCCCACGACCGGTTTTGCCCTTCTTGGGACTCATCAGGTAGGCACAGTCCCCGAGTTTCCGTCAACCTTATGTTCCACTGGAAACCAAATCGCACGAAATTAGCGAAATACACTCATTTGCAAACTAATTTGGTTTCTCAAGAGACTTAACCTGGAACCAGCTGAATCTCTCATTTGTAACGTTTCTAAGCCTTTCTATTGTTGAATTGTGTTCGAGTATAAGGAAAGGCGTGTGACAAATATACCAAGATTTGTTTTTCAGGGAATCTGTATCTAAAACGTCATCCTAGAGACTAATGCTCACACGATGGTAGGTCTGATAAAGCCCAGCCAGACAGCTCAAAGGAAGTTCAGCGGAAACAGCGAATGACATATTAAACCTACAATGGAATTCAGTCTATGCTGAAAACCCGACAAGCACTGTACAGCTGTTTCATCCTTATCGAGAATCAAGAGCAGTGCAGAACCCACAAATTTCCATGGCGATCTGAGAGCGCTACAAATCACATCAGGTACTGACTGGCTCTAAGCCGGTTTTGGTCTCTAAAGGCAATGTTTTGTTCCTGTTAACGGATGAGTTTATTGGTTGTTCCTCTGTTCGCCGAGCTTGGCAACCGACTTGGAAACATTTCGTCACCGTTTGGGAAGATATCATCGGTGCGGATCCAACTGCTCACCTGGTGCAGCGCTTCAGAAACGAACATACTGTGTGGTTTGATGTCAAAATGAATCAAACCTACTCTGATTGTGTCCAATCTTTCCTGTGCTAGCAATGATGTTGAGTCTGAAACAAAAACAGAGTTGCAATTTGAAACACTAATGAATTCGATTTGTCTGTAGTCTTTCTGCTGCCATCTCTACCCCATTTTATTGCAAACAGATTTGATTTCACCAAACCACCGTTGCAACAGTTTCAAGCGTTGAATCTTCCTGAATTCCGATGCTTCATCAAACGGCACTGCCAGCATCAGCGGACGAGCATGACGTAATATAAACAATAGCGAAGAAAACCCATTAGTCACGCAAACTGATTTGGAGGGGGGGCGTGGCTCGCAGTTAAAATTCGGAAACGATCACACTTGAAAGGTCCCGAAATAAGGAGAACGATGATTTTCATCCGAGAAGTGCTCACTCCAGAAGTGAATCAACACGTGACCACGTGTAGTTTCCGTGATTGAAGAATGAGTGGCAGTAAATCCTGTCTGAATGAGAGTTAATCACACTGGTGGCCAGGAGCTCATGGCCGAAGGCATAAGTGTTCAAACGACTTAGTCGGAGATCACGTGTCTGTGACACCCCGGAGTTTCGAGTGACGTGTACTGCTAATGATCCCCAATAAGGTTGCAACAGCTTCTCAGCTTTTCAGTACAGGTCGAAATCTCAGCCGAATAACGAAAGCATTTCGGTGAATGTCTTTATCAAAACATTAGGGTAAAGTCAGTCACACGTCATGCGTTTATCTTCCCGATTACTCACGCCCAATGAATGTCTGAGTAAGATTGGCTTGTTTCTTTTTCAAATTTAGGCTCACGAAATCCAGTGGGAAACCAACAAGAGCAGATGTCCAACTAAACAGTCGCAATTAACAAAACAGCAAGGTTTTGAGGTCAGCTTTACTTGTGTGGGCTGTGCTGATTGGCAGATGTGACCTCAGACGAAACTTCATCTTTCAATTGGTAGAGCACCCTTGGGTCACGGAGGAAAAGAACATACTGCTGTGAGATCACTTCACCAAATAATGGGTAAGTGAATAGAACTCAACTGAATGAGAACTTTTAGCATCCGTGCCAAAAGTTATGAGAAAGTACACAAATTTTACCCAAAAAGCTAGGATATCCGTCTGCGGTACGGAATTGACCCAGTTTATTGGTGATGAAAGGTCCCCAGCGCCGCACTGTCCAACTTTCACTTAAGATTTCATCATGTGTCTGAAGCCAATCAATATTAAATAGCTGAAAAACGCTGCATCGCTGTTTAATCCTTACTGAGAATCATTAATAGTGCGCATCTTACGAAACTCTAAAAGTTTATATATAACGCTTCTCGATTTCCAGCACACGTTGGCTTGGTTCGCAAGAAAAATTTGCCTTAAGGACGGTACGTTATGTACACATGTCCAACGCTTCAAGAGGAAAGACCTAGGCACATTTTAGATCTCAATATGAGCTGTGAAATTCAGTCTACCGTCAAAAGTGGCTGCCTAGTTATCCACATTTTGAGCTGACGAGTGAATCCTAAATTCTAATCAAGATATGATGTGTAGAGCACTGACTACCATTACTCTCAACGAGAATATTGTTAGTTGTGTAGGTCATGGTTGTACGAGGGCTGGGATACTGCCAGGGCGCCCACACCTAGACAGGAGGACGATTAGGGTCCTCAACCAAAGCCTTTGGCTCAAAACCCTAACCGCAAGGCAGCGGTGTTTGGCTGGAAATGCAAATGCATTACCATTTCTACGGAACAAGTCGCCACATGTTCCAACCCCCAACCTGGAGGGCCAGGAGACTGTGTTCGTCAGACCTCTAACCATTGACCAACCTGGTATGAGAGACTTTGTGAGTGTCGCGGGACACTCTCCAGTATAGCCCAATGGATCGCTGAGGTGCGCAAACCGTCACACCACGGTAAGGTTCAGTCTCTTCGTGACGGACCAGTCTCTTCGTGACGGACCAGTCTCTTCGTGACGGGATCCAGTCTCTTCGTGATGGACCATTACTCTACTTCTAGAATTTAAGCACAGATGGTTTGGATAGCACCGAAAAGCGCATTTTATGGGTAATTGTCGTTAAGGATGACCAGGTGAGCGAAACGTTGTAACAATGATACAACGCTGTGTTTGAATTTACAGGTATTCCAGGCGCGAATTTTAAAGTTAAAACTCCGTGGCTCGCGCCAACAGTAATTAGGATGCCGGAAAACCCTCATTCTGTGATACCGACATCAAAATTTACATTGTGGTTTAGAAAAATACAAATCAGGACCCAATCCACCTGCTTTTATGACCTTCATTCTCTTAGTCACGGTACAAAACTCGGTCCAGTTGGTCATCTCTTCCGCGCCCAACCGACGGCGTTCGGGCTATGCGTTTGTAGGGTATAACCCAACAAAACACGTCTCCAGTTTTGACGGGTCAGCAATAATCCAACGGAAATGGAAACTTAGATGACCGATAAACTCTATCAACTAACCAACTCGGGACAATGTTTTCCAAGACCGAGGTGATAAAAAGGAAGCTAAATTCGTGTACTTTGTCGATAGGTAGGAATGATCAAACAGGACGACAGAGAAACCAAATCTAACGTACAGTTGAGCGAATCGAGCAAGGCAAATTTGCTCTGCATCTGCTATGGACTCTGAACTGAAGCAAACTGCTAACTAGCTGGGAGCTGACGTTGTCCAGGAAGATCTATCTATAACCAAGAATGTCTGAAAGCTTCACGACCCCTAAAAACAAGCCAGCCTACCTAAACCCACTCTATAAGTGCAATCTGTTGGCGGATACAGTCGATCATGACTTCCTATAACGAGCGTTTCCGGTTGCCACTCTGCAATCTTCGTTCACAACTGTGCCTTTTTTCCAAGCTCAAGGAGAAAATGCCAGTCCTCGCCCCTATCGCACTGTCGTTGAGTGGGATTTTTTAGGCGCAGCTGTCTTGCTGTAACATCACTGGACTCAATGATTCAGCCAAAAGTTCAATAACGTCAACATAATCGAAACGAGATCAATCCGAACGATTCGTCCGACTTTATCTACCGATTACTTAATATACTGCTCTTATTGATCCACTCGCGTTCCTTGAGTAGGGTTGAAGCGGCTGCAATTCGACCGCTTTCAAAATTGAATCTGAATCGGCCTTGGTCATGTGACTCGAATCGATCGACCCCGTCGCCTAACGGCCTTCTAGACAACATCAAAGCATCCAATCAAATGCGACTTGGGTTTCGTTAATAATCATTCGTCTCTGCCTCTAAATTTCCTAACTTAGTGACGAATCTTAGTTGTTTATTTCAGTATTTATCCCTGTTTTCACCATTAGCTATTCACTTGACTAAGATCCAGGAAACAATGTTGTTTGCGACTGTGTTCTTGAAACAATGGGAAGACATTGATCTCATGAAAATCTGCGTCGAATGTAGTCTTTTGTACGTCCACAAGTCTCGCGTTGATGACCACACTGTAATTGTTCATTCGTTCGCTCAATTTGCTCCGTTCAGCCCACAGTTCTAATCGAGTGTTTTTAACCGTGTTTCGACATTTGTCTAACAAATTTAATGACGTAACGTGAAGAAATCCGTACCCAGCAACTGAGCCGAATTCAGTCTGGGCTCGGTGAATGATCGGTAGTTTTACCAATCGGTTCTTAACCTTTCCAGTTGACTGAGTTCGATTCAGCTCTTACGCAATAGTCAGACAGTGCGTGTATTTGTTCTGGTGTACGTTGCATTCCTCACCACCTAATGCCGGGAACACAGAACAGAACACTCAGAATAAGACCTTTTGGAAATGCCGAAATGGCACGTACATGGTTGGTTTATACTGCAACAAATCGCGGGGAGGGAAATCGTCGCATCCAGCAGACCGCTGGAACTTCAGACAACAAGAAGTTCCATGTATCCACGTTTTGGTAAGTTTTCAACGGGAAAACGAAACCGTTCATGTTGTGCTCGAGGTCACAGTTGGTACATTTGTCTGAGTTGCGAATGGATTTCATAGTTTGGGCAAAATTATTTTCAGTCTTGAGCTGCCCCTGAAAGCTCCCATTTCCTCCCAAAAAAACAATTTGGAAGTCAAAACACAAACCGACGATGATGGTATGGTGACATGCGATTTTAGGCAGAGGGGAAAACAACAAGACAGCGGGATGCCTAAAAAACATTATCCTCCAAGCTAAATGGCTTAACGACACAACGAAAATGAGTGACAAAAGAATTTGAAGCCTCGTTTGTGATGTTTCCACGCAACTGAATGTGCTGCACCAGGTCGCCTCATGTTTCAGTCGCTACGATATTCCAGATATCGCGATGCATGTATATTCGTCATGCACTACTCGAGGACTGCGTCTACCTGATGAGTCCCAAGAAGGGCGAAACCGGTCGTTGGCTGTCGACGAATTTTCAGTAACATGAGTAGCGTATTACAAATATACATGCATCGCAATATATCAAATATCGTAGCGACTGAAACATGAGGCGGGCTGGTGCAGCACATTCAGTTGCGTGGAAACATCACAAACGAGAGATTCAGCTGGGTTCCAGGTGAGTCTCTCGAAAAAACCGAACTAGTTGCAAATGGGTGCATTTCGCTAATTTCGTGCAATTATGTTTCCAATGGAACATAAGGTTGACGGAACCTCGGGATCTGCACCTACCTGATGAGCCCCAAAAAGGACAAAACCGGTCGTGGGCTGTCGACGAATTTTCAGCAACCATATGAGTAGTGCACTACAAATTTGAAGCCCCATTACGTCGATGAATCTGTAATAAAATCAAGACCGTAAGCCTCCCATGTGGTTGTGTGGCACGTTTACGTACCAAATTCATTCAAATCCCGTCCAAACTCGAAGAACTGAATGCGGAGGTGATTCGATACATGTGAACGAATTTCAGGTGCCTCCGGGTCCCAAGTTATTTACGATGAATGATACTTCTGTGCAAGGAAATTTCATTTGGGGAAAAAGGGTTCCCTGGTTTGACTTGAGAAATTTTTCGGGGGAATGTTTTGGTTAACAAAATGAACGAACGCCTCGAAAAGTGAGGCTTTCCACGCTGCGGCTGGACCATTAAGGCGAAGAACGTTAGTTGCACTTTCTATGCAGCCTTAATATCGATTTGTATTTCAAACCAACCAATGAAGCTACACCGTGTCCGGTGTTCGACGAATTTATGTGGCAGTGACATCAACAGTTTATGTTGTCTCGAGAGAGTGCCCCCGAATGGACGATATGTTAAGCGGTTCCGAGGGTGAGCAGGTCCCGGTATGTTGGATAATTGTAATTAGAAAGTAAAGTTCATAAACGAAATGAAGTTCTGTCAGATCAACGGTTAGAAATATTTTCCAAGCTGTAGTCGTAATTTCCATCTCTCCGAGCTGCAGTTTTACAATCGGGACCATTAAACTGTAAGTTATCAAGCCGATAATTTGTGCAGCAAATTCTAATAACTGAATTTATTCTTTATGCAAATTCCTCGTCTAAATGATTTAGAAATTCTGGCAATATTCAGTCAAAGGACCCTGGTCTTCCCAGCTCGATAGTGATAAGAATGAAATGTTGGCGAGTTCGCGGCTCTCTGTGAGCAGACAACTACAGAATGGAACCTATGAAGTGAGGAAAGTCAGAAACTTTCGATACGGTACAGACCAGCTGAACAGTATTTCTGGGCTTCCCGGCATAGACCGGCTTCATTGACAGAACGAAATATCGATTGAAACTTACCGAATCTCTTCACACTAGCACCAATGCGAACTGTCCTTGCACAACTGACAACAAGACTGGGATTCTACTGTGCACCAAGATGCCGATTTTGTAAGGGAATCTCGTCCGCTTAGGCAAATGCCTAATTGCGGTATGCATTCTCGACCGGACTGCAACGTCTCAAATACCTAAAGGAAATGTGGTGGCCTTTGTCTAGCACATTCAGGTGAAGAATTAACGAGAGATTGTAACGGCTACCATTCCGTTTAATTACCCCTCCATGCAATTTCACACCAGCACCTACTATCCACATTTTGTTTTGTCTGCCTCACGCGTCAACTTCGTGCCAGCGAATACATTTGGCCGACGACAGGTTCCGTGAACCCGTTAAGGGATCCATGTGAATTCACATTGTTGTTTTTCACGGTCCACTAGATGTATATAGGGACAGAACTCGGTCAATCGACAAACAACAAACAACACTCCACACACGACACAGTCGACGCAACACGCGTAGTCGACACCCTCAATAAAACGGCCGACGCTCGGCCGACGCTCGGACCACGACGCTCGTCACTTCACACAACACCTTGACTTGAGTCACCTCAAACCTACGCACGACTTGTATTGCTATTCATAGGGTGCATCTAATCTTATAATCTATTTACACATAATAATACTCAGCTTTTATTATTGTCTCTCACTTTTGATATCACAGCTCAACGTTTATATCACCAGGGCACTGATAAGGTGCCGTGGAAATTCAGTATTTTTTCGAAACCGCATTGATATGAGTGTACTTTGCGAATTAGCCTTTCCTTTGGTTATCACTTACGCAAATCAGGTCTAAAGTTGGGTCTCTAGGAGGATGGAACTAATGGTTGGGTGACTTTTCAGAATCTGGACTGTCAGAACGCTGTTTTTGCTCTTGTCCCAAAGACTAGAGCATTTTCTGTTGTCAGAACGTGATAAATCATGGTTTCGCTATAGTACGGAAAGTCTAGTAGAACAACTGGCGTGACGTCAAGAGGCATGAAGATAACTTCAAAAGCTGGACAACTTAACTTATGTTTACCGATACAAATTATGAGTGTAATGTCCATGATTTGCGAATATACCTTAGGACAATCACGGGTAAGTATTCTTGTGATCTATTGTGTCCTCTTTTTAATGATGCACCAGTCGGACACTTTAGATCACCGGAAATGAAGAAGACAAACAACTTCGAGGAAAGTTATACTCAAACAAATAGATCGTTCCGTGGTATGGGATTCAAATGAACCAGAATACAAAAAGAGCTAACAGTCAGTGAGAGGCTGAAAAGTAGAAACAAGGTTTTAGTATACAAGACAAATGGTTAGTTAAATGGATTTTT
>NW_008751844.1:480364-486468 GCF_000715545.1 Opisthorchis viverrini
TCTTTACAATAAGGCTTTCAAATAAATCATGGTTGTACGGCAGTGAAGCATCGGTGTTGAACACTGATGTCATTCTGTCGATGATGATGATGTGAGTCCTCCTAACGTGATCCTACCGGTAAGCTGCGTTGCACTGGTTACTTCGTGTCCCCGTTTCCAACACATGATGCCACTATGTGGTTAGTAATGCTGTATGGATCTTCCCGACTACCGGTTCTTGTAATGGTCATGTACTCAGTTTCTCACTTGTGCGGAACTTACCAGCCACGTTTGTTGGGCACTTGGTAGCGTTTCGTTTGTACTTCTGTCCGGAGGCCAGCCACCCCTAATAACCGAACAGCGTGTCACTTGAGCGGATATGCGACGTGCGTGCTGCGGACCAGACGATGGCATGCCCTGATTGGCCAGAATTCCAGCCAATCCGTATCGAGCACCTTGAGCTCGACTCTTCTCCTCCCCCCCGTCACAAAGATCCTAGCGCCATCTTGTGGAGCATTCTGTGATGACCCTGCAAATACGGTTGTACCAATCTTCGTTTGTCTCTATAAAGAGTTACCTTTTGATACACCATAGTGGGCGGAGCTGGAAGCCAAAAATTGTTACAGAGTTGCACGACCGTTCAGCAAGCCACAACACTACATGCTCAAGGAATTTTCGAAATCGGGTGTGCTGCCATATCATGCTGCGTTCCGGTTCAGTTGTCGCTGATACATCCCGCTTCTTAACGAGATCGATACAACATCAATAAACCGATATGTTGTTGATCTTTTGCTCCGCAGTAGAGTGGGGTATCAAATGTGCCGACTTAGCATGTCTAGGATCGCTCCACCTGTAACGTGACAGTCCTGAATGAAAATGCCATAAAAACGAACTCCGTCTGATTGTTTTTTTTCAAAACACCACGTTTGATTCCCAACAGAAATTGTCATCCAACAGGTGATTGAGGAAAGGACTCTCGCATAAGTGTTTTTATGGAAATCCGGGACACAAATGGTTAAGTCACAGCTAGATTGAGATAAAACTTGAGAAATATTCTTCTTTTTTCAGTCAAACGTTGTTATTTACATCCAGAAATATATTGGTTATGTTGGACAATACGCAGTTTCAAGAAAGAATTGCATATATAGTCCTTTATTACGGGTACGTTGATGAGTAACCCGCTGCTGTTGTGTGGCTACGCAACCATCAAGCGGCCATTCAACAGGTGTTTACCTTGGTCCATCCTACTATAAAGTTCACGTGAGGAGCAGAACATGAAAGATATTGGGCATTCTTGAATATTCTCTTTACGTTGGTTTACAAAACTTGGATCTCATTTGATCAGTGCACCAATCTCAGCTGTTTCGTTCTCTGGAAAGAGAAAGAGGAACTTGGTGCGTTGACTCTATCATAGGTTAACAAAGGCTTGCACAACAGGCGCCCTATCTGATGTTTGTGATTTCATCTTGAATGGTTTGATGATTAACGGCTATCCAGATTGGATTTTTCAACGGAAGCTAAAGCCAACTGAGCCCTAACCGTTGAATGCCGATGTAACATCTCTACCCGTCCATCTCTAAAGAGCTCATCATGGATTCTAAATGTGAATCTGTTTGTGCCGATCAATACATCACCTGGTGGTCCAAGGTTAAGACAAGCGCCCAAAGATTAGCTTTCTGTCAAGGTTTTTTTATCAGTTCATTTGTCTCTGTGGGACAAGTTACATCGCCAGAACAACGGGAACGTTGTAGAGGGGCACGCCCATAGCACCTCGGATGTTCAGCGTAATGAAATGGAGGTGTCCACTTCGGTTTTGGCAATGGTAATCCTGACCTTCAGCTGATTGGCTCATGGCCCCCTATGCGCATGAGAGGACCATTTAGATGGCTCAGGTTCAAATTCCATCATAACGCCTTGAAAAAATTGCTTTGTACATCCTCGAAATCTGTACCCATGTCGTTTGAGAAATATGGATGTAAAAGTGTTTTCTGTTTTTCTGTGTCCCAACACAGCAACTTGAAGGAGCTGCAAGCGTCTGGGCTTGGTATCTGCTCCAAAGACAATATCGTCTAAACCTCTGTCAACAGTAGGGCACCAAGGCATGCTGCTCCGTAAATTTTCTGTCCATTTTGTCGTTCATTGGAGGAATTTGCCACCTTTGGGTTGGAATTCCGACGGGATCCGTTTTCAACACACCAGAAGTTTTCTTTGCACTCGTGGCCCACAATTTTATCGCTGCACGTTGTAGTTCCTTCCCGCGCTCTCGAAACTTGACCGAACAACGTTCACTGATTTATTTATTTATTTATTTATTTATTCATTCATTCGTTGATTCATTCATTCATTCATTCGTTCAACCAACCATTCATCCNTTGATTCATTCATTCATTCATTCATTCATTCATTCATTCGTTCAATCAATCATTTATTCACTCATTCACTCATTCATACACTGAATTATTGTTGCACTGAGAAAGCCATTATGGCAGTCTGGAAATTATCAAAATCATCTGGCCCAGCATACCCACATTTTTTTCTCTTCATTTCCAAATGCCAGGATATCGCTTGTCCGTTGCGGAATCCGTTGCGAAATTCCGTATTCACACGCAAATCGCACACACGCACGAAAGTCACCGTTTCCCTTGCATGTCTCGGACCAGTCCTAACCATGTGCTCATTTTCTCACGTTTCACGCTGGCTGCGGCAAAGTCGGTGCGGAAATAAAACGCCCACCACTCAACCAGATGATCGATGCCCTCAACACAGAAATTCATTCCAAGATAAGCAACGTTTTGTAAAAAGATACTACTAGGGGTGATTTGAAAACTCAAACCAGTCGAGCGTATTCAGTTGTGGTTCACTTAAAAAGTCTGATGGCGAAGCCTGCATTTTTCGTTATATACTACTTACAATGAACATTCGCTATACCTAGACAAGATGGCCCAATTTTCCTTTTTGATTGTTGGAAAAATAAAACTGGAGGACTTATTTACATAGTTGGTCAACAGCCTTCATCCGCCCCTTTGAAAAAACATTTACAATCTTCAAAACACATCAACGAAAGAATTTTTGTTTCGGTGTTACAACCATCAAGAAGTCAACACTCAATCACTCACTTTCGTTGAGAAGCGGAGGAAGATCCGCACTAGTGACAACCCAAATTTATCTGGAGCCGGTCCAAGTCTGAGTCTCTTGGCCTTTTCCGTTCTCTGGAGATATCACGTTCACCTGTCTGAAAGTTAAACGCAAACTAATCTGGTTTATCGACAGACTCGCCTGGAACCCAGCTGAATCTCCCGTTTGTGATGTTTCCAGGCAACTGAACGTGCTGTACCAGGCCGCCTCATGTTTCAGCCGCCACGATGTGCGAGATATCGCGATAAGTGTATATATTTGTAATGCACTACTCATAAGGTTGCTGAAAATCCGTCGACAGCTCACGACCGGTTTCGCCCTTTTTTGGGGGCTCCTCAGGTAAGTTCATTCCCCGGGTTTCCTTACAAGTAGTGCATGACAAATATATACATGTATCGAGATATCTCGAATATCGTAGCAACTGAAACATGAGGCGGCCTGTGTGCAGCACATTCAGTCGCCTGGAAACATCACAAAAGAGAGATTCAGCTGGGTTCAAGGTGAGTCTCTTGAAAAACCAAATTAGTTTGCAAATGAGTGTATATTCGCTAATTTCGTGCAAACTGGTTTCAAGTAGAACATAAGGTTGACGGAAACTCGGGTACTGCGCCTACCTGATGAGCCCGAATAAGGGGAAACCGATTGTGTGTTGTCAAGAAACCAATTGCTTTTGCATGAATGTAAGTTAAACTCAGCGACAGCCATCGGTGAAAGAAACCAGACGCAGGTTGTAGAACGCAGAGGATGGAGAACTCTTAGCCAGAATAAATTAAACGTTATAGGGCGTGGAAGTCAGACGAAAAAGTGATTCGTTAAATAACCAGATAAGTCCTAAAGATAAGTCTGGATTAATTATCACGTATCTGTTCCCTGTTTCATGTTCTTTGCACACATTTGGGTTGTACAGTCGTTCGCCAAAGTTTATTTGACGTCCTCTGAAGCAGGGTGAACCAGGCCGCATTGGAAACTCCGTCCAAATGTCTGTCCCTTGGGTGTGTTATTGTCGGAGAATCGACCGTTTCTCTTGAGTTCAATCAACTTGGAGTCTTTTCTGAGATATCCACAATTTCTCCGTTTGTCTGGTTTTGATATTTCAGCTCCAGACTGCAGACTATGCAAGTTATACACACCAACCAGATCTTTCGGTACCTTGTCCTTCCCAAGAGTGCAAGTGCGGATGCGAAATAAATTCTTTTAACCCCTCTACTATTTCATGCTAACAGATCACATGACTGCTATCCTGTTAAATGACTCAAGCAGGTTGGATCCTGTCATGATGCGATCAACCACAAGGAAATATATTGGTATACACATGTCAGAATGCCCGCTGATCACAAAGTTCTTCAAGGCATAAGGATCCTTTCAGGTTTTCGGAGCATCAACAACAGTGTTCAACATCGATGCTCCGCTGTTATACAACCATGATTTATTTCAGTGCCTTATTGCAAAGAAAAGAATCCAAGTGGACAAGAAATGGACCTAATACCGGATCAAAACAGTCATTCCGAGATGCCTACACTTCCAGACACCTATTTAGGCAACCTATAGAGAAACTGACAACAAAAAGGCCAGTAACATCGATTAGCGTTATACAAGGCAGCGTCTCCAACCACGCGCAGTGGGAACCCCGCAGTCCCCATCATGAAAGGCGAGTGGCACCGACAGCAGTCAAACGTTTCGTAATTTATTTCATACCGTTCTTCTAGAGTCTAGGGCTAGCTACTTCCCTCCTTTTACCACTCTGAATTGGGCACAGCAAACAGCACTCTCTTCGGCAAACGATGGTTTGACACACGAAACACATGTCTCAATCAACGCAGCTTCTGGTGCTGGACACATTCTTCAATGGAAGTGCCCGTTACGCAACTGAAAACACGCTTTCTAACTGCCTCGTTACGGATTCGCCGACACCAACCCACACGAGCTATGGTTCCGAGACAACGATTGTCGAACACTTGAAGACGTCTCAGTTCCGTTGTTCTAACAGGTCAAGTCTCACAACCATACAACAAAATAGTCCACACTTTAGCCTGATGCACACGTCCCTTGAGATTCACGGACTCCATAGGTGTTTCAAATTAACAAATGCGGCCCGAGCATGTGGATTCGTGCATTGACCTCATTTGTCACACTACAATCAGTTCGTCTTATGATCTCATCGATCACGAAATTAAACAAGAATGGAGAGAGTGGGCACCCGAGACGGACGCCGCTTTGTGTACGGAAGCTTCTGGAGAGTTCCCGTATACCCTCACTCGCCTGGAAGTCGGAGAATATAAAGAATATATTATGTCCACAAACTCCCGGAGTATTCCTTTATGGGCAAACGCGTCAGGAGAACAGACCGAACAATCGAGCCAATAGCGCCTTGGAAATCCAGGAACACAAGAATTGTGGGTCGCTTATACCTATGGATGTGTTCTAGCACCTGACGGAGTGTGAAGGTTTGGTCAACGCAACCCCTACCAAGCCGGAGCACCGCTTGCTACTCTCGCGTCAGTGTTTCACGAGCCGCCGTACGGCGACGAAGTACAAGTCTCGTTATACAACCCATGTTAAGCTAATCTCCCTGTGGTTGCCACACTCACTACGAGCCCCTTTTTCCGAAAATGGACACTATCACCTACTCCCATTATTTATCAAAACAGACTACTTTTCGAAAATTCAAGCAAACAGATCAGACGATGGCTGACTGACGGTTTCAGCCCCATCTTCGAACAATTCGGGTGGGAGGTCATTCGGACCAGAAGCTCGGTGGTGCCTGAGAGAACATATGTAGTCATAAACCTTCGAGGCCATGTGGGGTTCCACGTTCACCGTCCATGGTTCTAGGTCACCTGTGAGCTCCAGATGAGTGAAAGCTGGTGGCCACGGTTCGTCCGCAGAGAAAACAAGAAACGGCTACCCGGACCCTGAGGCAATTAGCATATATAAAGTGACAGCGGACATCAGAAGAGCCTTTTCAAAGTATGCTTCTGGCGTGAGTGAGT